>NC_041387.1:189753307-189765803 GCF_002162155.2 Triticum dicoccoides | reverse complement strand
CGGGGCGGCGTGCCAACGGGGTGGTGGGGCGATGGGACGGGGCGGCGGGGCGGAGCGGCGGTCGAGGGCGGCGGCGCCATTGGTGAAGAGGAGATTGACAGACAGAGAGGGGAGGGGCCGCGGGCGCGGCCCCTTTTCTATAGTAGGTCAGTTCTTTGTCGTCTGCTAGCAGACGGCAAAGAACGTACCTAGTGGGGTGGGGCCGGGGGGAAACGGCGCTTTCTTTGCCGTCCGCTGGCTGACAGCAATGAAGTTTTGCCGTTAGCCAGCAGACGACAAAGAAAACGGCCGTTAGGTCGTCCCCGTACGCCCGCCACCCATGCTCTTTGCCGTCCGCTAGCGGACGACAAAGCTTCTTTGCCGTCGGCTGGCGGATGGCAAAGATTTGCTGATGCAAAGCCCTCCATTGCCGTCCACTGCCTCTTTGCCATCCGTATTTTGGTGGCTGACGGCAAAGCCTCCCTTTGCCGTCCGCCAGCTGACGGCAACGAATTGGCAGACGGCAAATTAGCAAATTCCAGTAGTGGGGTCGGTATGTGAGCCGGGTGATTTGATTGATCAAAGGTTACTGGCGTCTGGCCTAGTCGAGAAATTTGGTGATAGTCGGAACCGCCATGTTGACCTGTCGGTTGATTACCTTAGGGTGACTCTTGCTTTCGACGTCAGCAAAAGTCATGAGGACGTTTTCAACACTGTGGTACCCAGAAGTACCTCTGCCTCCGTCATCGTCGTCCTCCTCTTTTTCTCTAGAAGGGTCCTACCGCCTCTCTTTCTTCAGGAGTTGACACTCCCGAGTGGTGTGTTTGGGCAAGATCAAATTGCCCTGCTCATATTTTTTTGGTGTGGATCTGACAACATTGGTCGAGGATGTCGCTCCTCATGGTGACTTGTGCTACGTATTGAGCTTGCGTTGGTTTTCCTTGAAGAGGAAAGGGTGATGCAGCAATAGTAGAGTAAGTATTTCCCTCAGTTTTTGAGAACCAAGGTATCAATCCAGTAGGAGGCTCCTCAAAAGTCCTACGCACCTACACAAACAAACAAGAACTCACAACCAACGCAATAAAGGGGTTGTCAATCTCTTCACGACCACTTGCCAAAGTGAGATCTGATAGAGATAATATGATAAGATAAATATATTTTTGGTATTTTATAATATAGATAGGAAAAGTAAAGATGCAAATTAAAGTAGATTGAAAGCTTATATGATAAAAGATAGACCCAGGGGCCATAGGTTTCACTAGTGGCTTCTCCGAAGATAGCATAAGTATTACGGTGTGTGAACAAATTACTGTCGAGCAATTGATAGAAAAAGCGAATAATTATGAGATTATCTAGCCATGATCATGTATATAGGCATCACGTCCGTGACAAGTAGACCGACTCCTACCTGCACGTACTACTATTACTATTACTCCACACATCAACCGCTATCCAGCATGCATCTAGAGTATTAAGTTCATAAAGAACAAAGTAACACATTAAGAAAGATGACATGATGTAGAGGGATAAACTCATGCAATATGATATAAACCCCATCTTTTTATCCTCGATGGCAAAAATACAGTACGTGCCTTGCTGCCCCTGCTGTCACTGGGAAAGGACAGCGCAAGATTGAACCCAAAGCTAAGCACTTCTCCCATTGCAAGAAAGATCAATCTAGTAGGCCAAACCAAACTGATAATTCGAAGAGACTTGCAAAGATAACTTAATCACACATAAAAGAATTCAGAGGAGATTCAAATATTTCTCATAGATAAACTTGATCATAAACCCACAATTCATCAGATCTCGACAAACACACCACAAAAAGAGTTACATCAAATAGATCTCCAAGAAGATCGAGGAGAACATGATATTGAAATTCAAAGAGAGAGAAGAAGCCATCTAGCTAATAACTATGGACCCGAAGGTCTGTGGTAAACTACTCACAACTCATCGGAGAGGCTATGGTGTTGATGTAGAAGCCCTCAATGGTTGCTTCCCCCTCCGACGGAGCACCAGCGAAGGCTCCAAGATGGGATCTCGCGGATACAGAAGGTTACGGTGGTGGAAATAGTTTTTCGTGGTCGCTTCTGATGTTCTCGGGGTACGTGGGTATATATAGGAGGAAGAAGTAGGTCAGTGGACTCCCGAGGGGCCCACGAGATAGGGGCGCGCCCTCCACCCTCGTGGCCTCCTCGATTGTTTCTTGACTTGCACTCCAAGTCCTCTGGATCATGTTTCTTCCAAAAAGATCGCTCCCGAAGGTTTCATTCCGTTTGGATTCCGTTTGATATTCCTTTTCTTCAAAACACTGAACAGGCAAAAAAACAGCAATACGAGCTGGGCCTCCGGTTAGTAGGATAGTCCCAAAAATGATATAAAAGTGTAAAGTAAAGCCCATAAACATCCAATACAGGTAATATAATAGCATGGAACTATCAAAAATTATAAATATGTTGGAGACGTATCAAGCATCCCCAAGCTTAATTCCTGCTCGTCCTCGAGTAGGTAAATGATAAAAATAGATTTTTTGATGTGGAATGCTATCTAGCATAATTCTCAATGTAATTTTCTTTATTTCGGCATGATTGTTCAAATCCAAATGATTCAAGATAAAAGCTTATAAAACATAAAAATAGTTATACTCGAAGCATACTAACAAATAATCATGTCCTATCAAATTAGCATAGCCAAAGAAAGCTTATCCCTACAAAATCATATAGTTAGGGCATGCTTCATTTTCATTAAACAAAATACTCCCATCATGCACAACCCCGATGACGAGCTGATCAATTAGTTCATACTTTTTAACGCGCTTCAGCTTTTTCAACTCTTACGCAATACATGAGCGCAAGCCATGGACATAGCACTATGGGGTATATGGTGGTGGTTGTGAGGACAAAAAGGGAGAAGATAGTCTCACATCAACTAGGCGTATCAACGGGCTATGGAGATGCCCATCAATAGATATCAATGTGAGTGAGTAGGGATTGCCATGAAACGGATGCACTAGAGCTATAAATATATGAAAGCTCAACAAAAGAAACTAAGTGGGTGTGCATCCAACTCGCTTGCTCATGAAGACCTAGGGCATTTGAGGAAGCCCATCATTGGAATATACAAGCCAAGTTCTATAATGAAAATTTCCCACTAGTATATGAAACTGACAACACAAGAGACTCTCTATCATGAAGATCATGGTGCTATTTTGAAGCACAAGTGTGGAAAAGAGATAGTAGCATTGTCCCTTCTCTCTTTTTCTCTCATTTTTTTATTTGGCCTTTCTCTTTTTTTGGCCTTTCCTTTTTTTGGTGGGCTCTTTGGCCTCTCTTTTTTATTATTAAAGTCTGAAGTCTCATCCCGACTTGTGGGGGAATCATAGCCTTCATCATCCTTTCCACACTCGGGACAATGCTCTAATAATTAAGATCATCACACTTTTATTAATTTACAACTCGAGAATTACAACTCAACACTTTGAAAAAATATGACTCTATATGATTGCCTCCGGCGGTATACCGGGATATGCAATGAATCAAGAGTGACATGTATCAAAATTATGAGGGTGTCCTTGCCACAAATACAATGTCAACTACATGAGCATGCAAAGAGCAATATGACAATGATGGAGTGTGTCCTAATAACGGAACGGTGGAAAGTTGCATGGCAATATATCTCAGAATGGCTATGGAAATGCCACAATAGGTAGGTATGGTGGCTGTTTTGAGGAAGGTAAATAATGGGTGCATGATACGGGCGAAAGTTGCGCGGCACAATAGAGGCTAGCAAAGTTGAATGGTGAGTGTGCGTATATCCATGGACTCACATTAGTCATAAAGAACTCATACACTTATTGCAAAATTCTACTTGCCCTCGAAGCAAAGTGCTACTACGCATGCCCCTAGAGGGATAGATTGGTAGGAAAAGACCATCGCTCATCCCCGACTGCCACTCATAAGGAAGACAATCAAAAGAGCACCTCATGCAACAAATTTGTCACACAACTTATACCATACGTGCATGCTACATGACTTGCCAAGTTCAACACAAGTATTTCTCAATTTCATAATTACCCACTAGCATGACTCTAACATTACCACCTTTATATCTCAAAACAATTATCAAGCATCAAATTGATCCTAGTGTTTAATGCACTTTCTATGATAGTTTTTATTATACCCAACTTGGATGCTCATCATCCTCGTTCATGGTTCGATATTCTGGTGTCCTAGGATCCGCACTTTGACACCTGAAATTCCGTTACGAGTAGATACTTCCGCAGGAGCATAATCGATTTTCTGGTTAAATTTATAACCATAGCAAATACCATGCTGTTATAAAAGACTCTCAAAATAATATAAGTGAAGCATGAGAGATCAACAATTTCTTCAAAATTAAGACACCGTCGTGCTCTAAAAGACATAAGTGAAGCACATAGAGTATTCTAATAAATTCTAATCAAGTGGGCTTCTCCCAAAAGGTGTGTACAGCAAGGATGATTGTGGAAAACTAAAAAGCGAAGACTAATATCATACAAGACGCTCCAAGCAAAATACGTATCATGTGGCGAATAAAAATATAGCTCCAAGTAAAGTTACCGATAAACGAAGATGAAAGAGGGGATGCCTTCCGGGGCATCCCCAAGCTTAGGATTTTGGATATTCTGGAATATCTTGGGGTGCCATGGGCATCCCCAAGCTTAGGATCTTGCCACTCCTTATTCCATAGTCCATCAAATCTTTACCCAAAATTTGAAAACTTCACAACACAAAACTCAACAGGAAATATCATGAGCTCTATTAGTGCAAGAAAGAAAAACCACAACATAAGGTACTGTAATGAACTCATTCTTTATTTATATTGGTGTTAAACCTACTGTATTTCAACTTTTCAATGGTTCATATCCTTGCAAACTAGCTATAGATGCATCAAAATAAGCAAAAAACACACGAAAAACAGAATCTGCCAAAAACAGAACAGTCTGTAGCAATCTGTAACTCTCGAATACTTCTGGAACTCTAAAAATCCTACCAAAATAGGAAGTCCTGAAATTTTTCTATTGATCTACAGCAAAAAGAATCAATGCAAAATGACGTTTCTGTGAATTACTAGAATTATTTTTGTGCGTGCAAAGTTTCTGTTTTTCAGCAGAATCAAATTAACTATCACCATAGGTTATCCTATAGGTTCTACTTGGCACCAACACTAAATAAAACATAAAAACACATCTAAACAGAAGGTAGATGCAAAATTTATTACTAAACAGAAACAAAAACAAAAAACACAAATAAAATTGGGTTGCCTCCCAACTAGCGCTATCGTTTAACGCCCCTAGCTAGGCATAAAAGCGAGGATAGATCTAAGTAGTGCCATATTTGGCACTCAATTCATAAGTAGCTCGCGTGATAGATTCATAAGGTAATTTAACTTACTTTCTTGGAAAGTGCTCCATGCCTTTCCTTAATGGAAATTGGAATCTAATATTCCCTTCCTTCATATCAATAATCGCACCAATCGTTCTTAGGAAAGGTCTACCAAGAATAATAGGACAAGAAAGATTGCAATCTATATCACGAACGATAAAATCTACGGGCACCAAATTCCTATTTTCAACAATGAGAACATCATTGATCCTTCCCATTGGCTTTTTAATGGTGGAATCCGCAAGGTGCAAATTTAAAGAGCAATCAACAAGATCATGGAAACCTAGACTATAACAGAAAGTTTTCGGAATCGTGGAAACACTAGCACCCAAATCACATAGAGCATAACACTCATGATCTTTAATTTTAATCTTTATAGTAGGTTCGCACTCATCATAATTTTTTATAGGTATAGAAAATTCCAAATTAAGTTTTTCATCAAAAGATTGCATCAAGGCATCAACAATATGTTTGGTAAAAGCTTTATTTTGACTATAAGCATGAGGAGAATTCACAACGGATTGCAACAAGGAAATACAATCTTCTAAAGAACAATTATCATAATTAAATTCCTTGAAATCCAAGATAGTGGGTTCAATGCTATTTAAAGTCTTGACCTCTCCAATCCCACTTTTACCAAATTTAGCATCAAGATCTAAAAACTCCGAATCATTGGGACGCCTTTTAACTAAAGTTGACTCATCTCCAGGCCCATCATTATTAAGATTCATATTTCAAAACAAAGATATAATAGGGGACACATCAATAACTTTATGATCCTCATCATTATTTTCATCTAACTTTTCTGGTTTGGCAGCCATCTTATTGACTAACGTAGCTTGGTTATTAGAAATTTGGGCTATAGAATCTTCAAGCCGAGTAATTTGGGAGTTCAAACCATAAAATTCTTTAGACATATCATCAAGCTCTTTGTTCATAAACCCCATAATTTTTTTTGTTCTTTAAGCTCTTTTCTGAAGAAATTATTATGCTCAAATTGTAAAGTCATAAAACTTCTAACATTTGATTCAATCTCTTCCAACCTTCTAAGATGAAGGTTGGTATTCTTAGGCAAATCCATAAGGGCAAGCAGGCACACAAAAGACAAGCGAAAGAGAGAGGAGGTTGCGAAAGAGAGGGCGAATAAAATGGCAAAGGTGAAGTGGGGGAGAGGAAAACAAGAGGCAAATGGCAAATAATGTAAATGCGAGGGAGATGAGTTTGTGATGGGTACTTGGTATGTCTTGACTTGAGCGAAGACCTCCCCGGCAACGGCGCCATAAATCCTTCTTGCTACGTCTTGAGCTTGCGTTTGTTTTCCTTGAAGAGGAAAGGGTGATGCAGCAATAGTAGCGTAAGTATTTCCCTCAGTGTATGAGAACCAAGGTATCAATCGAGTAGGAGGCTCCTCAAAAGTCCCACGCACCTACACTAACAAAAAAGAACTCGCAACCAACGCAATAAAGGGGTTGTCAATCCCTTCACGGCCACTTGCAAAAGTGAGACCTGATAGAGATAATATGATAAGATAAATATATTTTTGGTATTTTACAGTATAGATAGGAAAAGTAAAGATGCAAATAAAAGTAGATTAAAAGCTTATATGGTAAAAGATAGACCCAGGGGCCATAGGTTTCACTAGTGGCTTCTCTCAAGATAGCATAAGTATTACGGTGGCTGAACAAATTACTGTCGAGCAATTGATAGAAAACCGAATAATTATGAGATTATCTAGGCATGATCATTTATATAGGAATCACGTTCGTGACAAGTAGACTGACTCCTGTCTGCATCTACCACTATTACCCCACACATCGACCGCTATCCAGCATGCATCTAGAGTATTAAGTTCATAAAGAACAGAGTAACGCATTAAGAAAGATGACATGATGTAGAGGGATAAACTCATGTAATATGATATAAACCCCATCTTTTTATCCTCGATGGCAAAAATACAGTACGTGCCTTGCTGCCCCTGCTGTCACTGGGAAAGGACAGCGCAAGATTGAACCCAAAGCTAAGCACTTCTCCCATTGCAAGAAAGATCAATCTAGTAGGCCAAACCAAACTGATAATTCGAAGAGACTTGCAAAGATAACTTAATCACACATAAAAGAATTCAGAGGAGATTCAAATATTTCTCATAGATAAACTTGATCATAAACCCACAATTCATCGGATCTCGACAAATACACCGCAAAACGAGTTACATCAAATAGATCTCCAAGAAGATCGAGGAGAACATGATATTGAAATTCAAAGAGAGAGAAGAAGCCATCTAGCTAATAACTATGGACCCGAAGGTTTGTGGTAAACTACTCACAACTCATCGGAGAGGCTATGGTGTTGATGTAGAAGCCCTCAGTGGTTGATTCCCCCTCCGACGGAGCACCAGCGAAGGCTCCAAGATGGGATCTCGCGGATACAGAAGGTTACGGTGGTGGAAATAGTTTTTCGTGGTCGCTTCTGATGTTCTCGGGGTACGTGGGTATATATAGGAGAAAGAAGTAGGTCAGTGGACTCCCGAGGGGCCCACAAGATAGGGGCGCACCCTCCACCCTCGTGGCCTCCTTGATTGTTTCTTGACTTGCACTCCAGGTCCTCTGGATCACGTTTGTTCCAAAAAGATCGCTCCCAAAGGTTTCATTATGTTTGGACTCCGTTTGATATTCCTTCTCTTCGAAACACTGAAATAGGCAAAAAAACAGCAATACAGGTTGGGCCCCCGGTTAGTAGGTTAGTCCCAAAAATGATATAAAAGTGTAAATTAAAGCCCATAAACATCCAAAACAGGTAATATAATAGCATGGAACAATAAAAAATTATAGATACGTTGGAGACTTATCAACTTGCTTCTTCCCTTTCCAATCTTTTTTCTTCTTCTGGGAGCCACTACTGCAGGATGCTTCTAACACGACACTATGATCAGAGACCCTTTGACGAAACTGTGTGTGATGCATTAATCACAAACGGGGATGTAAAAAAACGAAAAAAGGCGCAAAACGTTTGCGATGGCGAAGCCATCAAACACGGTTCAGATTTTAGTTGCGTGTGCGATGCAAGGCACATGGTTAATCCATTTGAACTATTTGCGATGAGGAAGAACAAAAGAAACGGGCAGCCATATCAATGTGTGTGCGATATACGGCATACAGTTCGCTCCAATGAACTATTTGCTATTAGGGAGTGCAACGGAAATGGTTAGCCAGATCTAGGTGTGTGTGATAGACGGCATACGGTTCACTCGGAAGAACTGTTTTCGATAAGGGAACACAACATAAATGGTTCAACTTAACAAGATGTGTGTGATACGTGGCAAACAACCGACTCGGATGAACTGTTTGCGATGAGAAATTACAACACAGACGGTTAATACAGTTACTTCATGTGCGATTCTGTGTGTACAAAAAACTTTGAAAAATGCAAAGTAGTTGCTTGTGATGGCTAGGAGTATCGCACACAATGTGTCTGCGAGTACTCATGTGCGATGATTAGTAAGTTACACATATGTTTCCTTATGTTAACACTTGTGTGATAAATAACACGTGGCACCGGATACGGTATTCGGGTTGTATGTGTGCTCCAATTTGTCTTCCCGTGCTCCAGTGAATGCTTCATGCGCTCCACATGGGTGAATTGTAAAATCCATGCCTCTTCCCCCATCAGTTTCCCACCACCAGCTAATGGCTTGCTGCATATAACCCAGGCGGCAACGCACCGTTGCGACACTCTGCGTAGATCTAGTCCTCACCCATCTACCATAAGTTATTCCAAGCATGCCAGGCAACGACCAAAGCTTCAATGTCGACACCTACGTGCATTACATCTTCGGCGAGGATAACAAGCCGAAGCAAGTCGGCGAGCAAGAGCTTCATCGGCCGGTGTAGGCACCATGGCCCATCAGCAGTGATATCAGCGTGACAGTCCTTGGGCACACAATCGACATATTGCAGAGGAGGTGTGATGAGTAGTTTGCCATCCACCGTGCAAAAGATCCAAAGCTGCTCGACGGCATGATCGACAACCCACCCAAAGAGCCACCGTCACCAGTGCTCATTGAGAGCCTGATGCCTTGCAAGGAATGGGCAGAGGACCTCTGTGATTCAATCAAGACACGGGCAGCCTACGGCTTCATCATTGCCCGCGGTGACCGTGTCAACCTCGATCCCGATGATGTGGTGGCCAGGCTCGAGCGCAACCTTGGCGGAGTTGATGTCCCCGACGAAGTAGAACATCACCAACGCGATATCTTGAGGATGCAGGTGATGGACGGAATTTGCTACCAGACCAGAGACATGAAAATGGAGCGGTTCCGTGGAGATATCATGCACGTGATTGCATGCTGTCAAACTCTTATGGAAGAGGTGACGAGGACATGTATTAGGGGTAGGGTAACAGGCCTGACCTAAAGACCCTACCAATGGACACCATACACTTTGTACTGGGCCCCTGGGCCAGATCGCCGTCCAGACGTACCGCAGCTTCAAAGTCACTCGGACGGCAACAACCACTCGGAGAACAGCACTCCACTCGACGAGCTCATTCCACTCGGACAAGCAGCATACCATCCACTCGGATGACGGTTCACCACTCGACCATACGACTCACTCGGATATACGAAGACCAGCAGGCAGCAAGGCAGTCGGCATCTTTCTAATAGTGAGGGCTTAATAGCGGGCGGGCTTTATGGCATTCATACCCCACTTTGTAACATAGGAGGTGAGCGGGTGGCGCACTCTATATAAGCCACCCCCCACCACTAGACTGGGGGGGGGGTCTTTTCTTCCACCTCTCTCTCTTTTCACCATTAGTCTCAGGACTTAGCTCAGGCATGGGGCTCCGTTCCTCTCACACACACACACACATTGTAATCTCCGGATATATACTCAGACAAAACAAAGCCTCTCCGGAGCACGAGACGTAGGGTTGTTATCTCCACCGTGAGAGGCCCGAACTCGCTAAAACCACCGTGTCACCCATATGCATCTCGATAGATCATGCTCCGTTATCCTACCCCTCTCTTACTGTCGGAGTCGTTCCCACGACAGTTGGCGCCCACCGTGGGGCATGGCGTCTGTCGAGCCATGATGCAGATGGTTTTTTCTTCAATCGCCGGCAATAGACTAATTTCGGCAGTAAACCCAAGCTTTCTTGCGATGATCTCCCGAGATCAAACGATCATCACTACAAATTGACATTGGAGTCCCGTCCATCACACCATCTACAGGAGGACAACTCCTCATCATACGAAAGAATCAGGGAGTTGCTCATCTCATCTTGTCTCCTTTACAATCAGCAATTGATCTAACGATTGTTTGTTCTTCTTGTATGCACATGAGCTCATACCAATTGATGGATCGGCTCCAGGACGATGAAGCGCTGTTGTCCGCCCGTCATCATCTTCGGCCTCATCTACGAACGCCGTTGCCGAGCACTGACACCCACACAGCCGCTAACGCTTGGCCTGGTTCCTCGAGCGAGGAAGCACGACGACCGGCGGTCGACCCAGCTCCTCGGGGACAAGACCCGGCTGCGCAGGCATCGAAACGCCGCTCCAGCCGGTGCACAGCTCCGGCTCCCCCAAGCAGTGAAACGCGGCCACCAGTTCCCGCGTCGATCTCGCCCTTGGCAGCGTCGGTCCGCGTCTCCGGCGCCTGGGCTGCGTCCAGCCGCTCGTCGGCCTCGTCGCCACCTCGCCGGTGCCTGACCAGACCCGCCGTTTTCGCCGCAACGGAGCTCTCCTCCGGCGTCCGCACCAGGTCGTAACCTTTCTCTCCTCCTCTAATTAATACTCATCCATACGCATACATGCATGCATAGTTTTTTTTCTCTCGATCCGCTTGGCTGCAAGCTCACTAGATCGGTTCGGCACCCGTGCCATTAACTGCGTGTATAACGCGGCAGCCAATTCATGTCGTAACTCCGGCCAGCGCTGAAGCATCCATGCATGCATAGTATTTTCCTCAATCCTCTTTGTTGCATGTTCACTGGAACGGTTAGGCTCCCATGCCATTAACTGCGCACATAACGCAGCAACGGATGCATGCATGCCATAACTGCAGCCGGTGCTGAATGGGAGCTTAATTTGTGGCATGCAAAACCGAAGCGTGCAGACCGGTGCAGCCATAATTGCATGCTAGTAATACCATTTGCTGTTACCAATCTTCAAAAGCGCACATAATTATCATTAATTTGTCGCCTTAATTTCCGAGTAACATCCAGGATTCACTGGAAAGGAGCTGGCCATGCCTCCACATGCGGCGCATCTGTCCGGCGGAGCGGCCACGGTCAGGCTCATCATGCTTGCCAGCGTAGCCAAGTCCGACGACATGATGCACCACGCAGAGTGCGCCATCGAAGACCGCGATATCTGCAAGATCAACATCCCGAGCTGCTCTCCGGCACCGGTCGACGGTCTCGTTCACGTCAAGGCGTCAAGTCCATCGCCCAGCAGGTTTACTCGGAAAACAATTGCATTCGGCACGCTTGACTAGGCATCCGTGCGCAGCGACTCTTCTCTCCAAACAGCTGCTCGACGGCAGCCTTCTCGATGAAGACACGAGCCCAACACGGTGCTCGCACACGATGGCTGCTCCCCTGGGCAACAGCTACCCTGCAGCAGCACCCTCGGCAGCGGATACAAACCCGACGCAACTGGAGTCAGCATGGACACTCGGGTGGCACTAGCTCACTCGGACCCGACCCGATCAAGCACTCGGCCGCCCGTGCGCCATCGCTCGACTGGGCATGTCCTCAGCACTCGGCCGCCCTGCACGCGGTCACAATGTTGCTCGCGTCATCATCAACTTCCCCGACTCGGACGCCCCGTACGTCGCCACTCCGCGCGGGACGCGTCTACTTCACTCGAACGCCCTGACGCGTCGCCACTCCATGGGACGCCTCTACTTCACTCGGAGGCCACGCTCATCGCTACTCCACGGGACGGGTCTACTTCACTCGGCCATCCCGCGCATTGCTACTCCGCGGGACGGGTCTACTTCACTCGGCCACCCCGCGCATCGCTACTCCGCGGGACGGGTCTACTTCACTCGGCCACCCCGCGCATCGCTACTCTGCGGGACGGGTCTACT
>NC_041387.1:189723186-189751591 GCF_002162155.2 Triticum dicoccoides | reverse complement strand
CACCTCATAACCACTCGGCCGCCCCGCGCGTCGCCACAGGTTGGTCACCTCATAACCACTCGGCCGCCCCACGCGTCGGCACCAGGTTGGTCACCTCATCAGCACTCGGCTGCCCCGTGCGTCGCCAATCGGTTGGTCACCTCATCACCACCCGGCCGCCCCGCGCGTCGCCACTCGGTTGGTCACCTCATCATCACTCGACCGCCCCGCGCGCCTTCAGACAGCTAAGTCATTTTACGTTCTGTTATTTTCGTCTTCCCGAGTATTCCATAATTCACACATCACGTTCACTCGGACGCCACACCACCAAGTGTACCCCTATGCTCGACTGCTTATTTTCACATACTTGCTTAGTACTGGTTATGTGACTCCCAAGTCCAACTTCCATTTTTTCGCATATATCATTTACGAACACCATGTGTCGTTCTTCATTTCGAGTTTGCATCGGTCCTCCGGGGCTGCAACTCAGTCGAAACACTACACTTCCGTTTTATTTTAGCCAGTATTCCAACGAGTTCAGTAGCATCTCTCGCTTCGACAAGTGCGAACGAATCCTTCGCTCTTTTAGACTTTTGCTGGTCAACCAACAAGCCCCTTGCACTCCCAGCGGGTGTCTATGGGTGTTATTCACACAAATAATTTCAGCACACATCAAATTTCCTCAAGAAATTATTGTGTTGACTTGTGCCATTTTTTACACAAGTTACGCGATCACTCGACAGCCTTACGCGCCAACTTCATCGCTGCTCGGACTCGGTCACCATACTGATCCTAGTGCGCCACAACACTGACCTTGTCCCTCTGTTGACTTCAAACACGTCCGACCAACCCCTCTATGAAATTCTCTTCATTGTATCAATGATATAGACCTCGTCGGGCATGAGACAGATAAGTCCCTTTCATAATTAAACTTCACACTTCACTCTTTTGCGAGTTTGCCTCTTTCGAGCATCACTCGGAAGCTTCTCCTTATCTTTACCCAAATCCGACTCGATGAATTGCAAATCATCCATTCAAGACTATATTTCTCATATTCCGGCATATCCGTTGTCGAAGCCTGTAGTATGCTCGGGGGCTACGCCGCACTCGGGGGCTGCACCTCATTTGAAATGACACTCGCCTGAGTGGTCGAGTACTTCATCACCAGTTAGATCCTTCACTTCAACAAGTGCATTCGACCCACCACCTTGACAAGTTTTATAATCACCCAAACGCTTTGCGCACCATCTTCATTCCTACTCAGACTCAGTTGTCACGCCGGTCTTGTTGCGTCGCAACCACACTACATCAACCTCGTCGCTACATTAACTTCGAAAGCATCTGGCTAAATCCTTCGAAGACAATTTCATCCACTTGGCTGGACACGTAGTCCTTCACTCGGCCACCTCACGTATCTTCACTCGCCATCCCGCACGTCGCCACACGGTTGCGCACGCCTTCACTGCTTGGTCGCTCCGCGCGTCGCCTCTCGGTTGTGCATGCCTTCACCACACAGCCGCCCCGCGCGTCACCCGTTGGCTGGACACGTAATCCTTCACTCGGCCACCTCGTGTATCTTCACTCGGCCGTCCCGCACATCGCCACTCGGTTGTGCACGTCTTCACCACTTGGCCGCTCCACGCGTCCTCTCTCGGTTGTACATGCCTTCGCCACTCGGCCGCCCCGCGTGTTGCCACTCGGTTGTGCATGTCTTCACCACTCGACCGCCCCGCGCGTCGTCACTCGGTTGTACACATCATCGCCCCTTAACCACCTCGCGCGTCACCGTCAGTTGGATATGTCGTTACCTCTACACCCCCAACACGGGAACGACTAAGTTACTCATATGATCAAACCTCATATCACATTCTGTAGCAAGCTTGCCTCTTTCGAGCATCACTCGGGGGCTACGCGTAGCCGTCGGCCATGCCGCCCTCGAAGGTTACGCCTATTCAATCAACCCATTGATCACATCAGGAATATCTTTCTGACCATACTTGCCCGGTCTGCCGAAAATCTATAAGGGTAGTACTGTCCACTCAGACGATCGCCCAAATCATTACCTAAAGTCATCTTCAAGACTGCAAAAGGGTGAAAACAACGCTCCTCTACGGATAACTTGGCCCTATCCTAGGTTCCAAGGCGTCAGTTTCACAAACTTGGACTCAGAGATGGCACGTGCTGGTGCTCCCCCGGGATAATGAGTGGCCTCTCCCCGGAGAGTCAGCCTACACACTAGCCTCGTCACTCGGGTTTCATGGCGCGTCCATGTCAGACCACTAGCCTATCTCCTCCGGGAGACATACAAGTGCCACTAAGTCTTTCCTTGCAGTCAACATACCTCGATCAGTCGGGAAGCACGTCCACTCGGACAAATACCCCTTTCATGCAAAAGGGTGAAAATGAAGCTCCTCTGCGGATACAATGAGTGTCCAGTTTTTCTACAGTCGGGAGTTTCCAAGCCGAATTCATTCACCGTGCCGAGAGCGCGAAGATTCACCTGCTTGACCGAGTTCCAGGCTGAATTTATTCCGTGTCAAGTGCACGAAGATCATTCCGACCGACTCAGCTCCAGGTTGAGCTTATTTACCATGTCAAGCACCTGAAGATGCATCCGATTGACTCAATTTCAGACTAAAAGATATTTACCGTGTCGACTGCGTGGAGGTTTACCAGGAGACTTAAACCCTCTGCCCGACTCATCTAGTCCGACAGAGGCTCAGGGACTACACCCAGCGGGTGCACACAGCGCGCCCCCACTGGAAGAGAACTAAGAAAGAAACATTATGCTCAATGCAAAACCAGCTCCAGAATTACTCGACCTCCGAGTCAGACAAGAACAAGTTCGATCAGTACCATCTAAGAAGAGTTTTAGTTCTCTCAGACCCTCGCCGACTGCTCGCAGCCGACGGTGGTCTCGGGGACTACACCCAGTGGGTGCACTCAGCGTGCCCCCACTGGAGTAATCTCCACTCGGTATGGCCTGACCAGTCCGAGTGATGAACACAACAACAAAAAAAAACAGGCTCTAAGACTCCCGCCGACTGCCCGCAGTTGACGGCAGTCTCGGGGACTACACCCAGTGGGTGCACTCAGCGTGCCCCCACTGGAATGGTATCCACTCGGAACGGTCCGCCCGGTCCGAGTGACGGCCAAACAAAAAAAAAGAGACACGTTCCAGGCGTGAAGAAATTTCAAGTAATCAGTTAGTCGATGCAGGACCAGCTCCAAATCACTCCAAAAAAAATTACTATAAGATGAGTTCAACGCTCCTCCGTGGACCCGATTGAGCTCATTTCACTCGGACACCATGCATTCTGGAATCCGTCAAGGCAACACGCGGAGATAAGACCACCGGGTGACCAGAGGAAGTTCATAAGTGCCTCCGTAGCACTCGACTCATCTGGGAATTCACCTCAACTCGATCCGCTCAACCTCGACCGATTCGGGGGCTAATGACGAGGACATGTATTAGGGGTAGGGTAACAGGCCTGACCTAAAGATCCTACCCATGGACACCATACACTTTGTACTGGGCCCTTGGGCCAGATCGCCGTCCAGACGTACCGCAGCTTCAAAGTCACTCGGACGGCAACAACCACTCGGAGAACAGCACTCCACTCGACGAGCTCATTCCACTCGAACAAGCAGCATACCATCCACTCGGATGACGGTTCACCACTCGACCGTACGACTCACTCGGATATACGAAGACCAGTAGGCAGCAAGGCAGTCAGCATCTTTCTAGTAGTGAGGGCTTAATAGCGGGCGGGCTTTATGGCATTCATACCCCACTTTGTAACATAGGAGGTGAGGGGGTGGCGCACTCTATATAAGCCACCCCCCACCACTAGACTGGGGGGGGGGGGTCTTTTCTTCCACCTCTCTCTCTTTTCACCATTAGTCTCAGGACTTAGCTCAGGCATGGGGATCCGTTCCTCTCTCTCACACACACACATTGTAATCTCCGGATATATACTCAGACAAAACAAAGCCTCTCCGGAGCACGAGACATAGGGTTGTTATCTCCACCGTGAGAGGCCCGAACTCGCTAAAACCACCGTGTCACCCATATGCATCTCGATAGATCATGCTCCGTTATCCTACCCCTCTCTTACTGTCGGAGTCGTTCCCACGACAAGAGGCCCAACAGCCGCAAGAGCCACCCAGCGCCAGCAGCTCCGTAGGCGGAGGCGGGTCGGGACACTTGGAGTGAACGGTGATACGTCTCCAACGTATCTATAATTTTTTATTGTTCCATGCTATTATATTACCCGTTTTGGATGTTTATGGGCTTTACTTTACACATTTATATCATTTTTATGACTAACCTACTAACCTGAGGCCCAGCCCGTATTGTTGTTTTTTTGCCTATTTCAGTATTTCGAAGACAAGAAATATCAAACGGAGTCCAAACGGAATGAAACCTTCGGGAGCGTGACTTTTGGAACAAACGTGATCCAGAGGACTTGGAGTGCAAGTCAAGAAGCAGCCAAGGCGGCCACGAGGGTGGAGGGCGCGCCCACCCCTACAGGCCATGCCCCCTATCTCGTGGGCCCCTCGAGCAGCCACCGACCTACTTCTTCCTCCTATATATACCCACGTACCCCGAGAACATCAGGGGAGCCAACGAAAACCTAATTCCACTGTCGTAACCTTCTGTATCCGCGAGATCCCATCTGGGAGCCAATGAAAACCTAATTCCACCGTCGTAACCTTCTGTATCCGCGAGATACCATCTTGGAGCCTTCGCCGGTGCTCTGTCAGAGGGGGAATCGGCCACGGAGGGCTTCTACATCAACACCATAGCCCCTCCGATGAGTTGTGAGTAGTCTACCACAGACCTTCGGGTCCATAGTTATTAGCTAGATGGCTTCTTCTCTCTTTTTGGATCTCAATACCATGTTCTCCTCGATCTTCTTGGAGATCTATTCGATGTCACTCTTTTTGCGGTGTGTTTGTCGAGATCCGATGAATTGTGGGTTTATGATCAAGTTTATCTATGAGAAATATTTGAATCTCCTCTTAATTCTTTTATGTGTGATTAAGTTATCTTTGCATGTCTCTTCGAATTGTCAGTTTGGTTTGGCTTACTAGATTGATCTTTCTTGCAATGGGAGAAGTGCTTAGCTTTGGGTTCAATCTTGCGGGGCAGCAAGGCACGTATTGTATTGTTGCCATCAAGGATAAAAAGATGGGGTTTATATCATATTGCATGAGTTTATTCTCTACATCATGTCATCTTTCTTAATGCGTTACTCTATTCTTATGAACTTAATACTCTAGATGCATGCTGGACAGCGGTCGATGTGTGGAGTAATAGTCGTAGATGCAGGCAGGAGTCGGTCTACTTGTCACGGACGTGATGCCTATATACATGATCATGCCTAGATAATCTCATAATTATTCGCTTTTCTATGTATTGCTCGACAGTAATTTGTTCACCCACCATAATACTTATGCTATCTTGAGAGAAGCCACTAGTGAAACCTATGGCCCCCGGGTCTATCTTTTATCATATAAGCTTTCAATCTACTTTTGTTTGCATCTTTACTTTTCCAATCTATATTATAAAATACCAAAATATATTTATCTTATCATACTATCTCTATCAGATCTCACTTTCGCAAGTGGTCGTGAAGGGATTGACAACCCCTTTATTGCGTTGGTTGCGAGTTCTTTGTTTGTTTGTGTAGGTGCGTGGGACTTTTGAGGAGCCTCCTACTGGATTGATACCTTGGTTCTCAAAAACTGAGGGAAATACTTAAGCTACTATTGCTGCATCACCCTTTCCTCTTCAAGGAAAACCAACGCAAGCTCAAGACATAGGAAGAAGGATTTCTGGCGCCATTGCCAGGGAGGTCTTTGCTCAAGTCAAGACATACCAAGTACCCATCAGAAACTCATCTCCCTCGCATTTACTTTATTTGCCATTTCCCTCTCATTTTCCTCTCCCCCACTTCACCCTTGCCGTTTTATTCGCCCTCTCTTTCCCAATCTCCTCTCTCTCTTTCGTTTGCCTCTTTTTGTTTGCTTGAGTGTTGGATTACTTATCGCCATGGCGCAAAATAATACCAAATTGTGTGATTTCTCCAATACCAATAATAATGATTTCCTTAGTACTCCGATTGCTCCTCTTAATGATGTTGAGTCTTGTGAAATCATTACTACTTTGCTGAATCTTGTTATGAAAGATCAATTCGCTGGCCTTCCTAGTGAAGATGCCGCTACCCATCTAAACAACTTTGTTGATTTGTGTGATATGCAAAAGAAGAAAGATACGGACAATGATATTGTTAAATTGAAGTTATTTCCATTTTCACTTAGAGATCGTGCTAATGTTTGGTTTTCGTCTTAGCCTAAGAATAGTATTGATTCTTGGAACAAGTGCAAAGATGCTTTTATCTCTTAATATTTCCCCCGCTAAGATCATCACTCTTAGGAATGATATTATGAATTTTAAACAACTTGATCATGAGCATGTTGCCCGATCTTGGGAAATAATGAAATTGATGATTCCCAATTGCCCTACTCATGGTTTGAATTTACGGATGATCATACAAAAAATTTATGTCGGATTGAACTTTGCTTCTAGAAATCTTTAGATTCGGCCGCGGGAGGCACGTTTATGGAAATCACTTTAGGAGATGCTACAAAACTTCATGATAATATTATGTCTAATTACTCTCAATGGCACACCGAAAGATCTACTAGTAAAAAAGTGCATGCTATAGAAGAAATTAATGTTTTGAGTGGAAAGATGGATGAACTTATGAAATTGTTTGCTACTAAGAGTGCTCCTCTTGATCCTAATGATATGCCTTTGTCTACTTCAATTGAGAATAATAATGAATGTATGGATGTGAATTTTGTTGGTAGGAATAGTTTTGGAAACAATGCTTATAGAGGAAACTTTAACCCTAGATCGTTCCCTAGTAATTCCTCTAATAATTATGGAAATTCCTACAATAATTCTTATGGTAATTATAATAAGATGCCCTCTGATTTTGAGAATAGTGTAAAAGAATTTATGATCTCTCAAAAGAATTTTAATGTCTTGCTTGAAGAAAAATTACTCAAAAAGTTGATGATTTGGCTAGGAACGTTGATAGACTTTCGCTTGATGTTGATTCTTTGAAACTTAGATCTACTCCTCCTAAGCATGATATCAATGAGTCTATCAAAGAAATGAGAATTTCCATTGATGACTGCAAGGAAAGAACCACTAGATTGCGTGCTAAGAAAGATTGCTTTATAAAAGCATGTTCTTCTAGTTTCAATGAAAATAATGATGAAGATCTTAAAGTTATTGATGTGTCCCCTATTTGATCTTTGTTTTGCAATATGAATCTTAATAATGATGGGACAAGATACGAGTCAACTTTAGTTAAAAGGCGTCCCAATAATTGGGAGTTTTTATATCTTGATGCTAAATTTGGTAAAAGTGGGATTGGAGAGGTTAAGACTTTAAATAGCATTGAACCCACTATCTTGGATTTCAAGGAATTTGATTACGATAATTGTTCTTTAGAAGTTTGTATTTCCTTGTTGCAATCCGTTGTGAATTCTCATCATGCTTATAGTCAAAATAAAGCTTTTACCAAACATATTGTTGATGCCTTGATGCAATCTTTTGATGAAAAACTTAATTTCGAAGTTTCTATACCTAGAAAACTTAATGATGAGTGGGAATATTAAAATTAAAGATCATGAGTGTTATGCTTTGTGTGATTTGGGTGCTAGTGTTTCCACAATTCCGAAAACTTTATGTGATTTTGTAGGTTTCCATGATTTTGATGATTGCTCTTTAAATTTGCACCTTGCGGATTCCACCATTAAAAATCCAATGGGAAGGATCAATGATGTTCTCACTGTTGCAAATAGAAATTTGGTGCCCACAGATTTTATCGTTCTTGATATAGGTTGCAATCTATCTTGCCCTATTATTCTTGGTAGACCTTTCCTTAGAATGATCGGCCTGATTATTGATATGAAGGAAGGGAATATTAGATTCCAATTTTCATTAAGGAAAGGCATGGAGCACTTCTATCATGCGATCTACTTATGAATTGAGTGCCAAAGATGGCATTACTTAGATCTATCTTCGCTTTTATGCCTAGCTAGGGGCGTTAAACGATAGCGCTAGTTGGGAGGCAACCCAACTTTATTAGTGTTTTTTGTTTTTGTTTCTTCTTAGTAATAAATTTTGCATCTACCTTCTGTTTAGATGTGTTATTATGTTTTAATTAGTGTTTCTGCCAAGTAGAACCTATAGGATAACCTATGGTGATAGTTAATTTGATCTGCTGAAAAACAAAAACTTTGTGCGCACGAAATTAGTTTTGTTAAATCACAGAAACGTGATTTTGCATTGATTCTTTTTCTGTAGATTAATAGACAAATTGCCCAGGACTTCCTATTGTTTTAGGATTTTTAGAGTTCCATAAGTATTCGTGGGTTACAGATTTCTATAGACTGTTCTGTTTTGACAGATTCTGTTTTTCGTGTGTTGTTTGCTTATTTTGATGCATCTATGGCTAGTATTAAGTGGTACGAACCATAGAGAACTTGGAATACAGTAGGTTTAACACCAATATAAATAAAGAATGAGTTCATTACAGTACCTTATGTGGTGGTTTTGCTTTCTTTCACTAACGGAGCTTATGAGATTTCCTGTTGAGTTTTGTGTTGTGAAGTTTTTAAGTTTTGGGTAAAGATTTGATGGACTATGGAATAAGGAGTGGCAAGAGCCTAAGCTTGGGGATGCACATGGCACCCCAAGATATTCAATAATAGCCAAAAGCCTAAGCTTGGGGATGCCCCTGGAAGGCATCCCCTCTTTCGTCTTCGTTTATCGGTAACTTTACGTGGAGCTATATTTTTATTCGCCACATGATATGTGTTTTGCTTGGAGCGTATTGTATGGTATTAGTATTTGCTTTTGGGTTTTCCATAATCATCCTTGCTGTACACACCTTTTGGGAGAAGCCCACTTGATTGGAATTTATTAAAATACTCAATGTGCTTCACTTATATCTTTTGAGCTAGATAGTTTTTGCTCTAGTGCTTCACTTATATCTTTTAGAGCACGGCGGTGGCTTAATTTTGTAGAAATTGCTAGTCTCTCATGCTTCACTTATATTATTTTGAGAGTCTGTTAGAATAGCATGGTATTTTCTATGGTTATAAAATTGGTCCTAGAATGGTAGGCATCCAAGTTGGGTATACTAAAAACTATCATAGGAAGTGAATTGGATGCTACGATCAATTTGATACTTGTTAATTATTTTGAGATATGGAGGTGGTGATATTAAAGTCATGCTAGTTGGGTGATTATGAATTTAAAGAATGCTTGTGTTGAAGTTAGCAAGTCCCGTAGCATGCACATATGGTTAAAGTTGTGTAAAAATTTGAAACATGAGGTGTTCTTAGATTGTGCATCCTTATGAGTGGCGGTCGGGGATGAGCGATGGTCTTTTCCTACCAATCTATCCCTCTAGGAGCATGCGCGTAGTGCTTGGTTTTTGATGACTTGTAGATTTTTGCAATAAGTATATGAGTTCTTTTGACTAATGTTGAGTCCATGGATTATACGCACTTTTACCTTTCCATCATTGCTAGCCTCTTCGATACCGTGCATTTCCCTTTCTCACCTCGGGAGTTGGTGCAAACTTCGCCGGTGCATCCAAACCTCATGATATGATACACTCTATCACACACAAACCTCCTTATATCTTCCTCAAAACAGCCACCATACCTACCTATTATGGCATTTCAATAGCCATTCCGAGATATATTACCATGCAACTTTCCACCATTCTGTCTATCATCATGACACGCATTACCATTATCATATTGCCATTGCATGATCATGTAGTTGACGTCGTATTTGTGGCAAAGCCACCATGCATAATTTTTCATACATGTCACTCTTGATTCATTGCCCATCCCGGTACACCGCCAGAGGCATTCATATAGAGTGGTATCTTGTTTTAGTTTTGAGTTGTAATTCATGAGTTGTAAATCAATAAAAGTGTGGTGACCATAATTATTAGAGCATTGTCCCCAAAAAAAGAAAAAAAAGAAAGGCCAAAAAGAAAAAAAGAAGGGCCAATGAAAAAAACAGAAAAAAATAAAAAGGGTGCAATGTTACTATTTGTTTTCCGCACTTTTGCTTCAAAGTAGCACCATGTTCTTCATATAGAGAGTCTCATATGTTGTCACTTTCATATACTAGTGGGAATTTTTCATTTTAGAACTTGGCTTGTATATTCCTACAATGGGCTTCCTCAAAATGCCCTAGGTCTTCGAGAGAAAGCAAGTTGGATGCACACCCACTAGTTTTCTTTTGTTGAGCTTTCATACATTTATAGCTCTAGTGCATCCGTTGCATGGCAATCCCTACTCCTCATGTTGACATAAATTGATGGGCATATCCATAGCCCGTTGATTATCCTCGTCAATGTGAGACTTTCTCCTTTTTTGTCTTCTCCACACAATCCCCATCATCATATTCTATTCCACCCATAGTGCTATATCCATGGCTCACGCTCATGTATTGCGTGAAAGTTGAAAAGTTTGAGATTATTTAAGTACAAAACAATTGCTTGGCTTGTCATCGGGGGTGTATAATTTGGGAGAATTTTTGTGTGACGAAAATGAAGCATAGCCAAACTATATGATTTTTGTAGGGATGAACTTTCTTTAGCCATGTTATTTTGAGAAGACATGATTGCTTTGATTAGTGTGCTTGAAGTATTACTATTTCTTATGTCAATATGAAATTTTATTTTGAATTATTTGGACTTGAACATTCATGCCACAATAAAGAAAATTACATTGAGAAATATGCTAGGTAGCATTCCACATCAAAAATTCTGTTTTTATCATTTACCTACTCGAGGACGAGTAGGAATTAAGCTTGGGGATGCTTGATACTTCTCCAATGTATCTATAATTTTTGATTGTTCCACGCTATTATATTACCCGTTTTGGATGTTTATGGGCTTTACTTTACAGATTTATATCATTTTTGGGACTAACCGACTAACCGGAGGCCCAGCCCGTATTGCTGTTTTTTTTGCCTATTTCAGTATTTCAAAGAAAAGGAATATCAAACTGTCGGGGGAAACTGATCCACCAACACCTATGGGGACCGGGCCCCTTTCAGTTCGGAGGGGGGCGGAGGCCGCACAAAGAGCGGATCGAGGCTGTACACGCGAGCAGTTTTACCCAGCTTCGGCCCGCACGGATGCGTAAAACCCTACTGCTGCTTGTTAGATTGTATTCAATCCTTGCTCAGGAGCGATGGACGCTATCGGACCAAGCATGGGAGTGTTTTTGGTGTTTCGAATGAGCCGAACCCCCTCTACGTTGCACTTGGGCCTCCTTTTATACTCTCAAGGGGTCACCGACAGGTGGCAACGTAGACTAGAAGGGTAAAAATGGAAGAGGATGCGGTAGGTGCAGCTACCGCTACTGTGGACACAGTGCACCCTACCTAACTCTGACGGCAGGGGACAAGGTCATTGAATGCCCGTCTGAGCTGCCTAAACAGTGCAAAAAGTGACCGTTAGGAGCGCCACCGTTTGCCACGATGGCCTTCTCTTCATCTCCGCTTGCTACCGCGTACCCTTGGCTGCACAGGCTCCCGCCACGCGTCCCTGAGGAAGCCTCATGGCGACACGCGGATGGGTGCGCTGGAGCGTGGGTACAGAGTGGCAGCGGGCCCCCGGCGAGTACCTTGTCGGGGTCATCGTCTTGTCGTGTTTGGGAGCTTGTCGCTCACCGGGCCTTGCCGGGATGTGTGGTGCGTCGCGGTAAGTTTCTTGTGGCGCCTTGGTTGGCCTTCCCGGCAAGCTCCTCTTGCCGGTGTCTTGTCTCTTCCCAGCAAGATCCTCTTGCCGGGGCCTTGTCTCTTCATCTTGAATACTTTGTTCTTGAAGGGGCTCCAAGGGAACCCACGGAGGACCCTGGCGGTCGTTCGGCAAGCCTTGCCGCGGGGCGCTACAACTGCCCGTGCACAAGTTCGGGATACTAGGGTACCCCTACTCTAGTACACCGACAGGAGCCCCCGGGCCTGGGCCATACACGGTGCCGAGCACTGTTGGGCCAGGCCCAAAACAGGGCACGGGCACGCGCAGGCCTGGGGTATGCCGAATCTAACTCCGTATCCACCGCGCCCCCCGCAACGGTACGCGTCAATCACGGCGTCGTGGGGGAGATCGTGGGTGGTTCTTTATTCGGAAAGAGCGCAACATCCGCCCCCTCCTTCTTATAAGCAGGGGAAACAGGGGTATTTCCCCTATCTTCGTCATTCGCTGCTGCAATCTCAGAAACCTCCACCGCCCTCCTCCGCTTCCAAAGTCGAAAGAGAGCAGCGCTCCGCTCCCGTCGCCGCCGCCACTACCAGCGCCGTCGATCTCCCCCACCGCCTCCGCCATGGCTCCGAAGCCCGGAAAGGGGAAGGCCGCGAAAGCTGTGAAGTCGACCGAAGCGCAGCGGCTTGAGGCGCTGCGGAAAGAGCGGGCCACCTTCCTCCCCGAGCTCTCCGCAAAGGATCTGAGGGAGTGGTACTATCTCTTCTGGTCGACGGAGACACGGGCGCATCCGCGCACAAAGGTACTCTCCGCCATCACCTCGCAAGAAGCTCCAGTTGGCGGGTACCCTTTCTTTGCCGTGTTCTTCTACTGTGGGCTCTGTCCACCATTTTCTGATTTCTTCTGTGATATCATGAACACCTACGGGCTCCACCTTCTTAATTTTACCCCCAACGCTGTCTTGACCATGGCAGTTTTCGCCCATCTATGCGAAAACTTTGTCGGAGTCCACCCCAACGTAGCTCTTTTCCGCCATTTCTTCATGCCCCGTGTCAAGAGAGGGGAAACCCTTGCCGGGGGGATCGCCTGGATCTCGCGAGCCGGCAAGAAGGAGACCTATCTGGAGGGGGAGCTCCGCAGCAAGTGGGATGAGTGGAGAGCAAACTGGTGCTGGGTTGTAGAGGAGAACCCGCAGCCGTTCACCGCCCTGCGCCAAGCCCCAGCAGTGCGAGGCAATGACTGGAGCGCTCTGTCCGCGGGCGATGAGAAGTTGAAGATCGCCACCACCCGGATCTTGCGCCTCAGGCTTGCCGGGTTGACTGTAGGAGCTGTCGGCGCAGATTTCCTCTACCGCCGCATCGCCCCTCTGCAGGCGAAGGGGAGACCCGCCTGGGAATTTGGAGGCCCGGCAGACATCATGAGGTTGCGCCCAGGCCTCAACTTCAATTTCACTGTCATAGAATTGGACGGGATACTTAAGGAAATATTCAAGCACGACCCGCAGCATCCCGAGTGGTTCAGGTTGCCGGCAGGCGTCGTGCCTCTGTGTAACAACTCCTCGCGCGACCGCATCTGCGCAATGATGCCGTTGTGTGACTCGCATGGGATCGCTCCGACTTGGCAAGAGCCCGCCGACGACGTCGTGCAGCAGTTCTTCGACAGCCTAGTGGAGGTGGCGGTCAATGCTGACGAGAAGAAGCTCCTCACCCGCGACACCACTGATCAAGAGATGGAGCGCATCGCCACCAGGACGGAAGAGGCGGCGGCAGCCGCGGCCGCGGGTGAATTCGGGTTCACCGTGGAGGAAGCGGACGCGGCGTTGGCGATGAGCCTTGCCGAACGGGAGCAGCCCGAAGAGGAAGAAGAGCTCGCCGCGCCCGACGCCGAGTCGAACGAGCCCGCCGAGGGTGCGAGCGGCCCGCCATCTCCGAGGAGCTTGCCGCAAGCAGGGCCCTCAGCACAGCCCCCAGCGCAGCCAAGAAGGCGCCTCCGCAGGGTCGGCGACGTAGCAGGGCGGCAAGTGGGCCAACAGCCGCAGCGTCGCGCGACGCACTCTATCGCGGCAAGTACGGTTGCCGCGGGAGCGCCTCCCGCCGCAGCGACAACTGAAGCGGGGCCATCTCGGGCTGGCGCCGCAGCCTCTGCCAAGCGGTCAAGGGATCCCACCCCTCCACCTCGTCGCGCTGGAAGTGGGCCGAACTTTGACCTCTCCGCGCTCAGCTCCGACGAGGAGGAAGAAGAAGAAGAGTAAGATTCCCTTGCTTGTTCTTGTAGTTCTTCAACTTGCTGATCCTGTCTTGCATCTGATCTGACCCACCCTGGACTCTCCCTTTTCAGGACTCTGGCCCAGAGGGTGGCGAAGAGGGCCAAGGCTCAGGTGGTGGTCATCGAGGACGAGCCCACTGCGACGACATTAGGCGCGCCCGAGACCACCTTGCCGGATCCGGCCATCACTTCGCAGAGCAGCCCCCAGCGCAGCCCCCAGCGTAAGCATATGGTTTACTTTCTGCTTCTGGGTGCGCGTGGTTGCTCTTTTCCTTTGTTGACATCTGACCACTGGTTTGTTTGTGCAGGAGCAGAACAGCTTCATCAGGAGGGCATGGTGATCTCCTCCAACTCGTCGTCTGCTTCGACTACGCCGCCAACGGCGGACCCCCCCGGCAAGGGAGCGTTCTCCGGTAAGGGAGGAGCCTCCGGCAAGGGAGGAGTCTCCGTTAAGGGACAGCGCTAATGATCCGCCGGTGGTGGAGGTCATGACAGCAGATCCTAGCACAGGTAGTCCTTCTTGCCCGAAACTTTCCTTGTAGTCTTCTGCTGATTTCTCTTCTCGGATACTTGTTTGATTTCTCCTTCTTCTCCGGTCGTCAGACCCACCCTCCGCAGATCCGATGGAGACCGAAGCGGGCGGCGAGGAGGACGCGCGCGGCAATACTAATGATGCCGCGGCCACCGAAGAAGGAGCCGGCGCTGACGTGCCCGCCGGCGAAGAGGCCGCCAAGGCTGCTGCCGAAGAAGCTGGCGGGGGATCTGGCGATCGCACTGACGGTCCTGAGGCCGCAGGAGCGCCAGGCGCTGCACCGACCGCCGATCCCACCGCCGCTGCCGCGTCGGCAGACTCCGAGGAGTCCCAGCCCGGCGCCTATCTGAAGGCCGGCGAGGGAATCTTCATCAAGCTCCCCTGGGCGTCGAGCTCCAGGGCGCCGATGGAAGGAGAAGCTCTGGATGGGGATGTGCTTGCCTCCGCCGGGTTGTCGATCGTCGACGCGCCGGGAAGCAGCAGCGGCGAGCCTGAGGAGGAGCGGCTGCTACGGAGGCTGCTGGCGCTCTACCGCGCCCGCCAAGTCAAGTTGGAGTCCCGGAAAGCGCTTGTCGCGAGGGCGAGCATGGACATAGAGAAAGCATGCGGAGGAGCTCCGGGGTCTTTGCCAAGAAACTCTCCGGGCCTTGGCGGAGGAGCGGGAGCAGCTTGCTGAGGAGCGGAAGGCCTTCCTCCTTGAGAAGGCTGAGGCTGAAGAGCAGCAGCGGCTCACCGGCGAGAAGCTGTACGCGCGAGAAGGCGAGCTGACTCAGCGGAAAGTGAACCTCGACAGCCACGAAGAGGAGCTTGCCGCGCGCGAACGGGCACTTGGCGGGACGCTCCAAGAGGTAAAGGATGCGGCTGCGGCTGCCGAGGCCGCCAAGAAAGAATTGGAGGCAAAGGTGGCGCAGCTGGAAGCTGATCTGAAGGTTAGTGGCAAAGAGCTTGCCGCGCTGAAGCTAGAGCGCGAGAAGGACGCCCTTGCCCATGGTGAGCTGCAGGGCCGACTCGCCGAGAGGGGCAAGGAACTGAGCGCCGCCAAGGATTCCAATGCAGATCTGACGCTGAAGCTGGCCACCTTGACGGAGACGTTGGACAGTGCCAGGAAACGGGAGGCAGACTTGAAAAAAGACATCAAGGCCAACGATGCGCTGCTGGCGAGGGCCGCCGAAACCCAGAACCTTCTCAGAGATACTGTGGCGCTCTGGACGGAGGGCCTCGTGAACATTGCTGCAGTCATCGAAGAGGAGCTGGTGCAATTGGGGGTGGAAGGCTTCGGGTACTCCTCCGACGAGAACCTCCAATCCAGCGCCAAGCTCACTCTGTTCTTCAAAGGCGTGGCGGCGGCGCTCCAGCAACTCCGGGAACGGATCCCAAAGCAGTTGGCCGACGAGTCACGCTCGATTTGTGCCGGAGTTCTAGAGAAGGTGCTGGTGAAGGTGGCCTTCCGCAATCCGGGCCTCAACCTCACCAACGTCCTCAAGAGGCTGCCGGCGAACGCTGATCTTGACGCACTTAAGGCCCTCGTCGCACCCATTGTGGACAGGGTGAACGAGGTCAAAATGGTTGACGGCGGTCGCGTAGATTAGGCCGTCCGTTTTCTTCTTTTCTTGTCGCTGCCAGTCATGTCATGGGAACACTTTATTAGTGGCGCGACAAATTATTTTTGTAATATAACTCTATCTTAGGCAAAAAATTGCTGTGTTACTTCCTTTACTCGACTCTTGGCTTTGTATGGTTCTGCCCTACGCTTTCTAGGGAAACTTGCCGGCGCAGGCACCCTTGCCGCGAGCGCCGAGTGCGGAACTTCAGCAGCCTGCTGGCGGGGTCGCTACCAACAAGCAACCTTGTCGCAACTAGTTGCAGCTCACTTAAGTTGTTGAGCGGACTCGAAACAAAGTAAGGGCGCTAGCGGCTCACTTAAGTTGCTGAGCGGACTCGAAGCAAAGTAAGGGCGCTAGCAGCTCACTTAAGTTGTTGAGCGGACTCGAAACAAAGTAAAGGCGCAACTAGCTACGAGTTGGTTCCTCCGCGCACAGGTTTTCCATACAAAGCACGGTCGTTCAAGGAAAATAACTCAAAAACTTAAAAAACTGATTGCTCAAGCTTTAGCAACTTAGATTTTCTGTCGTCTGCTTCCCGCTTCCGCACTCGATCTAGTTTCTTCCGCACTTGTGCAGCCTGTCGAAAGTTCTGGTCTTGAGCCCCCGCAGCACTTCAGCGTTTGTCCTCTCCGCTTGACCGTTGCTTCTCGGGTGAGCAACAGAAGCGAAGCAGACCTTGGCGCCAAGATCTTGGACATACTGCATGAAGGTGCGGCTCGTAAATTGCGTGCCGTTGTCAGTGATGATCCTGTTAGGAACCCCGAAACGGCAAACAATCGACCTGAAGAACTTGACTGCTGACTGTGCTGTCACCTTCCTCACTGGTTCCACTTTCGGTCACTTTGTGAACTTGTCGATTGCAACATACAAGAACTCAAAGCCCCCGACAGCTCGGGGGAAGGGGCCGAGGATGTCGAGCCCCCAGACCGAAAATGGCCAGGATAAAGGGATCTACTGGAGAGCTTGAGCTGGCTGGTGTATCTGTTTGGAATGGAACTGGCACGCTTCACACTTGGTTACTTGTGCAGTTGCATCCTAGAGGGCTGTCGGCCAGAAGAAACCTTGTCGGAAAGCTTTGCCGACAAGTGCTCTTGCGCCAATGTGGTGACCACATATGCCTCCATGTATCTCTGCCAATAGCTGTTGTCCATCTTCCCGGCAAATGCACTTTAATTTCACACCGTTGAGTCTTATTCTGTACAGTGTGTTGTCGACAAACTTGTACATACTTGACTGTCGGGCTACTCTTTCAGCTTCTTCTTGCTCTTCGGGAAGCTCTCCTGTCTGAAGGAAACGGACAATCTGCTGCGCCCATGCTGGAGCTTGTGGCTCGACAACAAGGACTAAAGGCGTATCTGTTGCTGCGGGAACATCCTCTTCTACGGCAAGAACCTGCGGTTCAGCCGGAGCGTGATATTCCCCGGCAAGCTTGCCGGAGCAAAACTTGTCGGGAGCGTTTGCTTCGACGGAACAAACCATAAGGTTTGCCGGAGCAGACTGCCCCTCAGCATCCTTGGCGTTGATCTTTGGGACTTTCTTGGCGGCGGCTTCGGGGAGCTCTGCCGGAAAGTAGTCACCGGAAACCAACCTCCTCTTCTTATTCTGTCCAGTTGATGGTATCCTGAATATGCATCAAGAAATGAAAGCAAATCACATCTAGCTGTGGAGTCAACAATCTGGTCAATGCGCGGCAAGGGAAATGGATCTTTGGGACAAGCTTTATTGACATCAGTGAAGTCTATACAAAGCCTCCATTTCCCGTTCGCCTTGCGCACGACTACAGGATTGGCCAACCACGTGGGATGGAGCACTCCTCTGACAAGGCCTGGTGCTTCCAATTTCCTGATCTCTTCTGCAATGAACTCTTGGCGCTCCACCGCCTGCTTCCTGACTCTCTGCTTGACGGGCCACGCATGAGGACAGACGGCAAGGTGGTGCTCAATTACTTTCCTAGGAACACCGGGGATATCAGACGGTTGCCATGCAAACACGTCGACATTCGCCTGCAGGAAAGCAACGAGCGCGCTTTCCTATTTGGGGTCAAGCGTGGCACTGATGGTGAAGGTACCACCAGTGCCGTCCTCCTTGGCGGACACCTTCTTGGTCTCGGGTGGAGCTGCCATCGTTTTCTTGCACTTGCCGGTGGAGCTCGATGGTGCGTCCTTGACGGTAGCGCAGCACTCCGAAGAGGTGCGCTTGCTGGAGTGGGCATCAGAGCTCTTGCCGGACTTTGTCTTCTTCTTCCCCCCGGGAGCTTCAGCGGCAAGTGTTTTGTGATCAGCTGCGGCTGCTGCTTCCCGGTAGATCTTGTCGGCGCAGATAAGGGCATCCTTCTTGTCGTTGGGGACAGAGATGACACTTATCGGGCCTGGCATCTTGAGCATGTTGTATGCATAGTGAGAGGCCGCCATAAACTTGGCGAGCGCTGGACGGCCAAGGATCCCATTGTAGGGCAATGGAAAATCGGCAACGTCAAATGTGACCCTCTCAGTTCTGAAATTCAGCTCGCTGCCAAATGTGACCGGCAGCGTGATCTTCCCCTTCGGCTTGCTCCTTCCCGGGTTGATTCCTTGGAATGTGCCGGTCTCTTCGAGCTCGCTGTCAGGGACCTGAAGTTTCTGAAGGACCGCGGAGGAGATCAGATTCAAGCCGGCCCCGCCGTCAACTAGCATCTTCGTGACCTTGAGGTTGCGGATAGTTGGTGAAACCAACATCGGCAAGCACCCGACCGCAGTTACACGATCAGGGTGATCCTCAATGACGAAGATGATAGGCGTGCTGGACCATTTCAGAGGCTTGCGTGACTCTACGGATGGTTCCGCTGCACTAACCTCCCGCATCCACTGCTTGAGTTGGCGGTGCGAAGTATGCAGAGAAGCACCACCGTCAGCGCACAGGACCTCTGTAGCTTTCTGAAATTCCTGCTCATCGGCCTCATCATCATCCATGTCTTCGTCATCGTCGTCGTCTTCATCCTTGTCGCGGCCGCGGGGAGGTATGTCTCCTTGCCGCTGCTTGGCCTTGCCGCGGCGTCCTCCTCGGCCGGGACGTTTCTTGCCGGATCCACCAGTTCCTTCCTGGGCCTTCTCCTTGTCGCGCCGCTCGTACTCAGCTTTCTGTTGCTCAACAAGCTGTTCGACTTTCTTGCAGTTCTGGAGATCGTGACCCTTGGTGCGGTGAATCTTACAATACTGCTTGCCGGAGCTGTCCTGCTTGTCGGCGGCCGCCACAGGCTGGGCCTCCTTGCCGGAGCCACCAGCCTTAGTTTCCTTGGCACCACCTCCGTTGCCGGTCTGCTCGACAGCTAGCACTTCCTTGCCCTTTTTCCTTCTGTTGTTCCGCCGCCGGCCTTTCCTTATCGGGGCGGCATCCTCACTGTCGGATCCTCCTACTCCTATACTCTCTCCGGGGAGCCTCCTCCCCTCTTCAGCGCGTGCACATTTGTCGGCCAGGGCGTAAAGCTCGCTGACGTCTCTGATCTTACACATCGCCATCTCCTCCCTCATCCTTCGGTTTTGCACGTTCTGATGGAACGCGCTGATGATCGCGGCGGGGTGGACGTCTGGGATGTTGTGCTGTACACGGCTGAATCTCTGAATGTACTTGCGCAGTGGCTCTCCTTCCTTCTGGGCGAGCAGATGAAGATCGCTCTCTTGGCCATGTGGCTTGTGACCGCCTGTAAAGGCGCCGACAAACTGATGGCATAAATCTGCCCAAGAGGAGATGGAATTGTCCGGCAAGTGCATGAGCCAGGACCTGACGTTGGGCTTGAGTACCCGCGGGAAGTAGTTGGCAAGGATCTTGTCTTCCCGTCCCCCGGCAGCCTGCACCGGGATGGTGTAGATGCTGAGAAACTCCGACGGATGCGTCTTGCCGTCGTACTTCTCTGGTACGTCTGGTTTGAAATTCTTTGTGCTGGGCCACTGGACTTGCCGCAGCTCACGGGTGAACGCAGGACAACCTACCATGTACGGCAGATCGCCTAGTTCCCTTGGCGCATGCATGTCAACAGAGGGCCCAGCGCTCTTGTCGGATTGACGTCGCACTTCTCTTCGGCGCTCGATGCGGGTTCGAGCGTCTTCTTGTTGTCGTTCATAGAGAACTTGGCGCTGGTCGCGACGAGCTCGTGGGTCCAACGACGTGGTGGAGCGACTGTCGGGGTGGACCCGGCGAGTCGGCGATTTTGGCCTTCGTAGTGGAGAGTGCATGGAAGTCGCACCTCCCCCGGTCCTTTTGCCATCGGCTTGCGTCCGGCTATCCTGCCGCGGCAGCGAGGTGCTTGGTTGCCGCGCAGTGTCGCCGTTGGCGAAGCCGATGAGGCTCTGGATAGTGGCCCTCCATTCGTCGGTCTTGTCCGCCGTCGGAGGATAGTCTAGGAGCAGTTGAGCTCGCGCCAAGGCTTCTGCTGGAGTGGTGGGCGGCGGAGGTGAACGGTGCAAGGAGTGGGGTGTGCTTGGACTCCTAACCACGTTAGAAGGAGCAGTGCCCCATCCAGGCGACCGTACTTCGCTCGAGCCAGCATGTTCACGTGCATGTTGGTCTTGAGCGCCACGAGAACCACCAGCTTGACCTTGGCCCAGTGGGCGTATGGCGCTGCGAACGCCATGACGCTGCTGGTCCCACGCCTCCTGAGAGGGGCGCGGTGCGCGCATGGACGCCGAGGTCTGTGCCGCCTTGTCCTTGGACTTGGCCGCACTGAGGGCTCCCTCGTCGACGCCCATTCTTCCGCCGGCGTCCACTCCACCACCCGTTTGCTCCGGAAGCGGTGAATGCGACGCAGACGGAACAGCTGCCTCCGAATCCTTCTTCTTCGGTGGCATGTCGATGAAGACGATGAAGATTTAGCTCGCGTGCACGCCGGATCGGGTTCGCACAATCTCGACGCCCCCTACCTGGCGCGCCAAAGATGTCGGGGGAAACTGATCCACCAACACCTATGGGGACCGGGCCCCTTTCGGTTCGAAGGGGGGCGGAGGCCGCACAAAGAGCGGATCGAGGCGGTACACGTGAGCAGTTTTACCCAGCTTTGGGCCGCACGGATGCGTAAAACCCTACTGTTGCTTGTTAGATTGTATTCAATCCTTGCTCAGGAGCGATGGACGCTATCGGACCGAGCGTGGGAGTGTTTCTGGTGTTTCGAATGAGCCGAACCCCCTCTATGTTGCACTTGGGCCTCCTTTTATACTTTCAAGGGGACACCGACAGGTGGCAACGTAGACTAGAAGGGTAAAAATGGAAGAGGATGCGGTAGGTGCAGCTACCGCTACTGTGGACACAGTGCACCCTACCTAACTCTGACGGCAGGGGACAGGGTCACTGAATGCCCGTCTGAGCTGCCTAAACAGTGCAAAAAGTGACCATTAGGAGCGCCGCCGTTTGCCACGATGGCCTTCTCTTCATCTCCGCTTGCCACCGTGTACCCCTGGCTGCACAGGCTCCCGCCATGCGTCCCTGAGGAAGCCTCATGGCGACACGCGGGTGGGTGCGCTGGAGCGTGGGTACAGAGTGGCAGCGGGCCCCCGGCGAGTACCTTGTCGGGGTCATCGTCTTGTCGTGTTTGGGAGCTTGTCGCTCACCGGGCCTTGCCGGGACGTGTGGTGCGTCGCGGTAAGTTTCTTGTGGCGCCTTGGTTGGCCTTCCCGGCAAGCTCCTCTTGCCGGGGTCTTGTCTCCTCCCGGCAAGATCCTCTTGCCGGGGCCTTGTCTCTTCATCTTGAATACTTTGTTCTTGAAGGGGCTCCAAGGGAACCGACGGAGGACCGTGGCGGTCGTTCGGCAAGCCTTGCCGCGGGGCGCTGCAACTGCCCGTGCACAAGTTCGGGATACTAGGGTACCCCTACTCTAGTACACCGACACAAACGGAGTCCAAATGGAATGAAACCTTCGGGAGCATGATTTTTGGAACAAACGTGATCCAGAGGACTTGGAGTGCAAGTAAAAAATCAGCCGAGGCAGCCACGAGGGTGGAGGGCGCGCCCACCCCTACAAGGCATGCCCCCCTATCTCGTGGGCCCCTCGGGCAACCACCGACCTACTTCTTCCTCCTATATATACCCATGTACCCTGAGAACATTAGGGGAGCCAACGAAAACCTAATTCCACCACCGTAACCTTCTGTATCCGCAAGATCCCATCTGGGAGCCAACGAAAACCTAATTCCGCCGTCGTAACCTTCTGTATCCGCGAGATCCCATCTTGGATCCTTCGTCGGTGCTTCGCCGGAGGGGCAATCGACCACGGAGGGCATCTACATCAACACCATAGCCCCTCCGATGAGTTGTGAGTAGTTTACCACAGACCTTCGGGTCCATAGTTATTAGCTAGATGGTTTCTTCTTTCTTTTTGGATCTCAATACCATGTTCTCCTCAATCTTCTTGGAGATCTATTCAATGTAACTCTTTTTGTGGTGTGTTTGTCGAGATCCGATGAATTGTGGGTTTATGATCAAGTTTATCTATCAGAAATATTTGAATCTCCTCTGAATTCTTTTATGTGTGATTAAGTTATCTTTGCAAGTCTCTTCGAATTATCAGTTTGGTTTGGCCTACTAGATTGATCTTTCTTGCGATGGGAGAAGTTCTTAGCTTGTGGTTCAATCTTGCGGTGTCCTTTCCAAGTGACAGCAGGGGAAGCAAGGCACGTATTGTATTGTTGCCATCGAGGATAAAAAGATGGGGTTTATATCATATTGCATGAGTTTATCCCTCTACATCATGTCAACTTTTCTTAATGTGTTACTCTGTTCTTATGAACTTAATACTCTAGATGCATGCTGGACAGTGGTCGATGTGTGGAGTAATAGTAGTAGATGCAGGCAGGAGTCGGTCTACTTGTCACAGACGTGATGCCTATATACATGATCATGCCTAGATAATCTCATAATTATTCGCTTTTCTATCAATTGCTCGACAGTAATTTGTTCACCCACCGTAATACTTAAGCTATCTTGAGAGAAGCCACTGGTGAAACATATGGCCCCCGTGTCTATCTTTTATCATATAAGCTTTGAATCTACTTTTATTTGCATCTTTACTTTTCCGATCTATATTATAAAATACCAAAAATATATTTATCTTCTCATACTATCTCTATCAGATCTCACTTTCGCAAGTGGCCGTGAAGGGATTGACAACCCCTTTATTGCGTTGGTTGCGGGTTCTTTGTTTGTTTGTGTAGGTGCGTGGGACTTTTGAGGAGCCTCCTACTGGATTGATACCTTGGTTCTCAAAAACTGAGGGAAATACTTACGCTACTATTGCTGCATCACCCTTTCCTCTTCAAGGAAAACCAAGGCAATCTCAAGACGTATCAAATGGCCGCAAGGGTGCTATGCTGATCATGGAGTCCGAGAAGACCGTCGTCGGAAGGCTGCCTGCTCAGCCTTTTTGCCTATATTTTATTATAATTGTATGCATACGTAGGTCGTGAGTGTTCTGGGCCTTGCCGCATGTGTCATTTTAACTTATCCTGAATATGTAAGACAATTATTAACCGTTGCCATTGTTAATTTGCCTCAACGGCGAGCAGAGCGTGCCGCAGCCGCCTCAATGGCGAGCAAAACATGCGGACGGACGCGAGCAGAGCGCATAGCGGGCACCTCAATGGCGAGCAACCATGTGGTCAACCTTCTGCCATCAATAAATTTTGACCTTGTTTCTCGTCACATTGTAGATTACAACGCAATAAGTAATTGCAAATCTGTTCACACCTATCAAACTAATATGTGTTCACACTTAGCACCGGGCTATAAAAAACTACCCGCTCGAAAATTACTTCATAGTTCCTCTGCTCATCACCCACAAAACTGGTCTTTCCTGTCAAGTCGTTCCGCCATGACCGGTAGGAGGAGTTTCGGGTGGACATATAACCAGGCAGCAAAGACCAAGGCCGTGGAAGCACTAGAGAGGTCCCGCCGCAAAGCAGCAGCCGCAACAGAGATGTCCCGGCGCGCCACGGAGCCCTCGAATGAGCTTTCACGGGCACGCGAGGTCCCTCACAAGCGCACTCGCCGCATCGGCCATCACGACGAGCTAGCGTTCTTGAAGTCCTTGGACGGCCACGACGACATTCTCGTTGGCGTCATTAACCAGCAAGAGCTGGTCGACGGCTTCATGAAGCTGCTCGAGATCAGCGATGCCTCGGTTGACAAGGCGACCGGCCTTATCGAGCAACTCATGGGTGAACATGCGAAGCTCCTCATGGCGCTCGCCAAGAAGGAGGAGGCCGCCGGCTGTAAGATGTTGCATGAGCACAGGAGTGCCTTGGGAATGACGCTGACAGCGGTCATCGTGGAACTGATGGGTGACTTGAGGAAGCTCTGGATCGAGCGCGAGCAGGAGGTGGAGGAATCCGTGGCTGCTTTCAAGCAAAGTCATGAGGATTGAAGAAGGAGTTGGAGGATGTCGTCGCCCAGCGATCCATCGACGAGTAGAGACACTAATGACCCATATCGTTGTCTGCGATTTCCTTCTTCTCTTGCCCCGCGTCTTCCGGGCTTTGCCGCATGTGGCATTTTATATTATCCGGAATATGTAAGACAATTATTATCTGCACCATTGTAAATTTGTCGTTGTATTATCTGGATGCATTTTATTTGTTGTCGTATTATCCGTTGCCCTATGTGGCAATTTAAATTAGGACGGAATACGAGTTGAAAACATGAACAAAGCAAATGCTGCCATGGGATCACAAGCAAACACCCTCCATCCAGGTGCTTTAATTAACCCATTAATGGAGAAGTTGTGACAGAGGCGGGTGGCGTCTGGTGCATGGAGGTCAAAGAGCTCGCTTCCCGGTGAGCATGGGCGGCCTTGCTGCTTGCACGTGTCCCGTCGAGCCTGCGAGGTGGACAGGATGCACGCGTCCCATCGAGCCTGCACGGCGGACTGCTCGCACGCGTCCCGTCGAGCCTGGACGGCGGACTTCTCGCGCTCATCCCGTCTAATAAAACAGCTGCATGCACAACACCGAGTATGGTTAAATTTTGACACGGTTCATATAATACAACTATTTGCGATATTAACGTGTCAGCTCTTTGTTTCAGAAAAGACTTCGTTGGCAATTAATGTGTGCGCCTTGTCTCAAACTGGACGATTTTTTTACCACGACATATATGTGCCATGTCATAAAACCATGCCAAGTTTCATGTTTTTTGGGTGAGTTTTTGATTTACCGGGATTTAAAAACCGAGATTCTCAATGTTTCAGGACAACGAGAAGTTTGTAATTCGTTCCCATTCCTTAAATCAGACCTAAACATGCACCTAATGGCACATGTACAATTTCCCACCCATTTTGCTTCACTGGAGCCTGTGCTTGTAGTTCAAATTTGAATTATGCACTACATTAAATGCCTAGAAAACTTAACTAATATATACAATGGCCAAATGAACCCTGAACAGTTTCAAATTTCAGCATGATACTCCTGTTATTCTATGTTGCCTGTAGAAAACAAAGTTCAAGGCGAGAAGGGGCAGTGATTATCGTTTCTCCCACATGCGGGGCCTGTTTCTCCCTACCGGAACCATGAGGGTTGTGACAGGCTCCGGTTTGTAAGAGGCTTGTAATACAGCTTCGCCCAAATTGGACAATTATATGTACCATGTAGTGACACCATGCCAAGTTTCATGATTCCCTGGTGAGTTTTAGATTTACAGAGATTTAAAAACCGAGATTCGCAATGTTTGTGGCCAAGCCAGGACGGCGAGACGGTTGAATTCATTCCCATTCGTTCCATGGGACCTAAACATGCACCCCAAGGACACATGTATGTTCTTTCTGGACATTTTGGTGCACTAGAGCATGTATTTGTAGTTCGGATTTGAATTATGAACATTAAATGCCTCGAAAACTCAATTAATGAATAAAATAGGTCAAACAAACCCTGAATAATTTCAAAGTTCAGCGTGAATCTCCCGTTGTTCCGTGTTGCATGTAGAAGAAAATACGAGGCTAGAAGAGGGAGCGATTATTGTTTGGCCCACAAGGGGACATGTTTCCCTCTCGAAACCACGAGGGTTCTTGCGACAGGTTCCGGTTTGTAAGAGGTTTGGAATAAATCTTGGACCAAATTTGTTTTTTTACCATGACATATATATGCCATGACGTGACACCATGCCACCTTTGATGACTTTTTAGTGACTTTTGGATTTATGGGGATTCAAAAACCGAGATTCGAAATGTTTGAGGACGAGCCAGGACGCTGGTATGGTCGTAATTCGTTCACATTCCTGGCATGGGACCTAAACATGCACCCAAGGACACATGTATAATTTTTCTAGCCATTTTAGTGAACTGGAGCATGTATTTGTAGTTCAGATTTGAATTATGGACATTAAATGCCTAGGAAACTCAATTAGTGTATAAAAAGGCCAAGCGAACCCTGAATAAGTTTAAATTTTAGCACGGATATCATGTCATTCCATGTTGCCCGTAGAAGAAAATACAAGGCGAAAAGAGGTAGTGATTACGTTTCGCCCACAAGGGGGACACATTTCCCTATCGGAACCACGAGGCTTCTTTGATAGAAGCTCCGGTTTGTAAGAGGCTTGTAATAAAACTTGCGCCAAAATGGACGGAAAAAATTCCTCAACATATATGTGCCATGTCATGACACCATGCCAGGTTTCATGATTTTCGCGTGATTTTTGGATTTACGGTGATTTAACAACCGAGATTCTTCTCATGAAAAGTTTTCAAATAGCACACGGTTCACTCAGGCAAGTCGTGTTCCTACAAACCGTGGCCGATGTCCCCCCTGCTGCGCGCGCGATCTGAGTTGTGCGTTCTGATTGGCCAGAACCCAAACCCCATGGGTCGTACGTGTGCACCGTTGGATGCTCCCAGATCGAACGGCAACCCTCAGCCCTTTCGACAACACATGCAGTACATGGGTAAGCATTGTGCGCATGTGTCATGCTAGCTCACGCTTCCTTCTCTACTACGTTTTCTAAACAGGCTACTGTTTTCCGCCACTCCTCTCATTGGTTTCCCACCTCTTCTCCCATCGTTTTCCCGCTATCAGTGTCAGTGCTCATTGAAGGCTAGCGGCGACACACCGGCCATGTAAATATCGCACACAGTTTCTAAAAGCACAAATGTGTGTGATAGGAGGGAGTAGGTCCCATAGGGCGACCAGCGTGAAATGCCTTAATGGCAAGGAGGCAATTCCTATAAGCAAGGGGCGGCTTCCCATCCGCTAGCCTAGTCGAATAGAATGCAGAATTTAAGCATGCTCAGGCTGGAGTAGTCCAAGGATGGGTGACCCGGTGGGAAGTTACATATCTCAAGCTTCATTTAAATGCCATGACACGGTCATTATAGAGATAAGTATCTCTATAGTGACCTATCATGGCAATTATATAGACCTTGGGATCCTTGTTTTGCTAATTTGTAGACAATGTTTTTATTGGTTATTTTTGGCTCTAAAAAATTAAAGAATGATTGACTTGACCTGTCATGGAGATTATACAAACCTTTTTTAGGTCGCATGCAGGGTATAGGGAGCAGGGTGTTCTTATCGAGCATGTCTCCCTTGTGCGGCTTATAGATGATGCACATATCTATGGGCTCCGCAAGGTATATATACTATCCTTTATCGACAATGAGGGGGGCCCACACAATCTTTCCCTTTGACCCAACAACGAGAAGGGTTTGACCATGATGGTTTCCTATTGATAATAGTAAGGTACACGTGCATTGCACACATGAGATTTGGTAACCAAATTATGAATAAATACCACACTGTAGCATGTAATCTTTGAGTCATATATGCATGATGTAGATGTTCGTATAATTCTTATAGTTCATCTCATTCAAAATCAATTAGTTTTATAAAAAATCTATTTTAAGATTCATGGAATTGTGCATTGTAAAGCATAAAGTAAAAAACAAAAAGTGACAATTCATTTAGAAAAAAAAGATTGGGTAATTAAGATATGGAAGATTCTAGAACAAAGGAGAAGTGCTTGTGTTTTGAGGTTTGTGCACTATGCTTAAGTTAAACCATGGAGTCTTCTAGATTGTACATGTGGCAGAATCTAGTGGAATGTAGATGATATCCAACGGCCAGTAGTGCTTGTATTTGCCATCTCTGTACTGTCGGATTGGCTTCATCCAACGACCAACTTTCAAAGTTATTCACACACTACATAGGGGTATAGATATAGATGTGTGCCATCATATACCAAATAAAGTTTGAGCGCATGC
>NC_041387.1:189595285-189722847 GCF_002162155.2 Triticum dicoccoides | reverse complement strand
TTGGGAAACTGACATTGTACGTATTGAACCAGGCTTGGAATCGGGTGCATTGTTTAGTTTGTAATGTAGTTGGTGGCCCATCGAAGTTGTGCATTCGGGATTTAAACACATCACACGCCACCATACCCATACATATTTTCGGGCCGCATGAAGTGTATACGGGGTCTTCTGATCGACCACATCTCCCTTGTGTGGTTTTTTTGTGATGACACGCATATCTGTGGGCTCCCCGAGTGTATATATATCATCCCTTTGACCGATAACGAGGGGTATGTGTTGTCCATGAATGGATTCCTCCTAGTTCGGGTTAGGGCCGGTCACTATCACATGTCGCTCAACCAAAGCTCAAGCTCATGTTTTGTCAGGATTCCCTCCCACATGCTCGGATTGCTGGGTTCGACGTACATCTTACCCTCCGTATCTCGTCCTGGACTACCTTGCCTTCATGTTTGTTGTATGTATTGAGAGGTAGGCACCACATCTATATTGTACATTATTCTATATTGAAAACACACATCACCCCTTTCCAACATACATCATTTTGGGCCGCACGCAAGAGGTGTTGGTTTTGTGGTCCCTCTCGTACGATTTTTATGATGGTTCAATCTATTGGGCCAAGCGGTTTATCGACAACAACAGTTGTCGTTTGACCAAATGATAGATTCATTGGTCCGTCTTATGGTAGGTCATGGCTACATGCATGTATGACCAAAGTATCATTACGTGCATCTGCCCTGCTGACACGAAGTGGGAGGTGGTGGGCCAAGCATCCTAGCTAGCTACGACATTATGTCATTATAGATATATCCAAGGGTGCTTTCAGGTCTGCGAGGTAGGTGACACCAAAGTTATGCATTGTGTATTTAAAGTTTTAAACGTCACACCCAATATCCTACATATATTTGGCCACTTCCAGGTGGTTCTTGACTTGTGGCCCCTCTCATCGATCTTTGACGATGCGCGCAATCGTGGGCCCGCGCGGTCAAAGTTGTGCATTGGAATTTTGTACATCACAGACCACCCTTTTCACTCATATATATTTGGACCACATGCTGGTTTGGCTGTCTTCTGACCCTCTATAACGTTTTTTTGCTGCAAAGACTCTAGTGACGCTCAACGGACATGGGTATAATATCTTAACCGTGTGCGATGCAAGTGCACTGTGAATCACAACGACTGCGCAAGCGCAAGCGAAGGTGGAGGTACTGGTTCAACCGTGTGCGATGCAAGTGTGCTGTAAAATCACCACGATTGCGCAAGCATGAGCAAAGGGTGGAGGTACTGGCTTAACCGTGTGCAATGTAAGTGCGTTGTAAAATCACCACCTGCGCAAGCTAAAGGGGGTAAGTTTATTTGGAAATTAGGACGAACCGTGTGTGATAGACCAGCTAGCTAGAAATATAAAAACAAACTACCCGCCTTGAGCGTTGCAAAAATCGACGGTTCCGCCACCTTTCCTTATTATCATACACGCATATTCTTATTGGATCGTGCGCGATCTTGGGCACTCCCGCCCCACATCAATTCCTTTACCAAAATTTTAGTAGTCGCCGTACTTCAACTGTCGCCCACACTCCTCCAGCATCGACCTTATAGTAAAATTGCAGTAGCCGAGGCATTTGAACCGTCGCCCTCCCTCGTCTACCACCATCTCCACCCACCATTACTAAAAATTTTAGTAGCCACGGCATATCCTCAAACACCCCCCCTCCACAGTCCCCCCACCAGGCCCCCTCCCCCGCTCGAACCCTAGCTCGCGGCCGTCGCCGCCGCCAACCCCTGCCAGTCTTCCTGTTCCTCCTAGCTTAGATAATAAAGTTCAGGTTTCCCAGCGATTCCCATACCGTTGCCACACTCCCCTAAGTTTTAGATGAGGCATGCGGTGTCCCTCCCCGCTAGATCCACATCCCCTGCTCAAGAATGTCGCAGCCTAAGCTCGACCACGTATCCCGAGGAGCCCGATGAGCGTTCGGCCAAGAAGAGGTTTATCATGGCCTCTCCGGCGGATGTTGGTGAGCTGGCTGCCATTCGCCCCGACCTGTCAATCCTGGAGCAACATGTCGCCACAGAAGCTGGCGAAGATGTTGACTGCGTTGCTATGCCAAAGGCTTCATGTCAGCGGGCTAGTGTATTACTATATCTTCGGAAAGCTGGCTACGGCATGAAGCTCGTCGACAGCGATGTCTTCACGCGGGCCATGTCACAGGTTAAGTGGTACATCCCCAACCCCTCTGGTTAAACCGTCGTCGATCTCTTCGACGGCCCTGCCGCTGATCTCCTTTGCCAAGCGGTCAAGGATTCGCGATCCTTACATGCCATCGAGCCCATTTTGTCATTTTTGAAGGACACGTTCTATGGTGGCAGCTTGGGATCCTCAATTGCCAAGTTAGATCTCATCGACCATGACCACAAGGAGGGTACCCACGAAGGTTCTTCCAACGTGAAACAGCCCGTCTGTGACATCAGAGAGCGCACCATGGGTCTGTGCTCTTCCAACTGGAAGGATCTCGTCCATGAATGTGAGGCAACATCCTATCAGCAAATCTTACCTTTTCTAGCTTGCCAACCCGTACCCTTTGTTGTAGTAGCATTTGTCGTGCGGTGCTTTAACTATGCCGTGTTTAATTATTCCAGTTATGCAAAAATGTATTGTTCAATAGGGCTATGTGATGTTTAAGTATGAATTGTCCACTTCAGTTTCACGAATGGCTATATTTGGCTGTTTATAGGAGGAGATGCCTTGTTTATCTATATTTGGTTGTTAGGTTGGTTGCAGTGAGTATTTTTCCAGTTATCGAGTAGATGCCATGTTTATATGTATTTGGTTCTTCGTTTGGTTGCAGTGAGCATTTGTTCAGTTATCAAGCAGTGCCTTGTTTATCTGTATTTGGTTGTTAGGTTGCTTTTTTTGCATTTGTCTAGTTTTCAAGCAGATGCCTTGTTTATCTGTATCTGCTTGTTAGGTTGGTTGTAGTGAGCATTTGTCCAGTTTTCAAGCATATGCCTTGTTTATCTATATTTGCTTGTTAGGTTGGTTGCAGTGAGACTCTCTCCAGTTTTCAATGGCTATATTTGGTTGTTATACTGATCATTTATGCCTTGTTTATTTCAGTCATTGACAATGTGTTGTTCATTATGTGCAAGTAGGAACTGTACCGCCCGACTGCATCAATACCAGTTTGAACGACTATATTTGGTTCCAGTTATGCCTGGTGTAGCTAACACATGCCCTTTATTTCAGTTTTACACATTTATCCAGTGTGATGTTTAAGCATTACCTATGTTCTATTCATTTTCAACAATATTAGTTTGAGTTGCAATATTTGATGGTTGTTAAGCCTGCTGTCTGAAACCAACAGCGGGCTGAAACAGCAGGCTGAAACCAACATTTTGGAGATGATGTTGTTTACCTTTGCTATATTTGTTCGATGTTAACGTTGTTGTACTCATCATGCCTTTCCACTACTAATGCAGGACAACAACGGGAGTGGCCACCATTTTCCGCCGAGGTTAGCTTCATCCCTCGGCTTGTACTCCCCCCTATCGTTCCATAATGTAGTGTATATAGATCAAGGCCTAGACACTTGTTACCTTCTAATATTGACTTGTTGCTTGTAGGTACATATGCCCTTGGCAAGGATCCATGCATCAACCCTTTTTGCGTATGGGGTAATGAGATATTCATGAACAAGCATGAAGTGAGGAAACTGATAAGGATTATTAGCAAAAAGATACGAATGGTGGCAAGCAAATTATTTGTTTATGCTCTATCCAACACAACAGTGAGCTGTAGGATGGTAACTACAAACTCTTCAGCCTTCTCTTTTTACTGCCCATAATGAGTTGTTAGACAACAATGTCTGAATCATTTTCGTTCGCAGTGGTTTCCGAAGCAGTTCACTCAAGATTACCTCGCAAAGTACATGATTGGTGGACACGCAATGAAGGTTAAAGTATTTCATCTAGACTACAATGAGCATCGAGAAGTCGTAATGAAGACAGTGAAGGGTGGACGGGCAACCATCACAAGGGGTTGCCTAGAGTCATGTGAGCATTACGCATGGAGGAGGGCACTATAAGGGCATTCCGCTTCACCTTCTCCAGCAACCAGAATGTCTTTCGCCTGTCTCTTTATAGTCTTTAGTACAACTGTGGTTCATATTCTTTACTTGGTGCTTCTGTAATTCTTCAGTATATGTACCTGTGCATCGAATTATGCATTAGTGGTTGAACCTATATTTCTAATAAACATGGTTGGATATGAAATAAGCGATTGCCTACTTTCAAATTCAAAACATGTGATTTTTAAATTAGGCATTAATTAGGGATTACACTACACACTGTTTGCGAAGTGAAACGTCTGCGATATACGTGGAGATCAGACACGTTTCTAGGATTCACTACGTGTGCGATCAATCTCCACTACACACACGACATCCTCTTGAAAACTGTTTGCGTTAGGCCACCTTGCGCAAACGTTTACCACATAAAAACTGTGTGTTATGGACTGTCTTTGCCACACAGTTTCTTCTATGCATGGTGTGTGATGCATTCAATAACGCAAATGATAAAGTTGTTAATATCGTGTGCAATGGCAACGCTATCACAAATGATTTAACGGGGAAAATTGTGTGTGATCTACCTACGAACGGAAATGTTTTCCTTGGAGCGACTGTGTGGGATGTACATACGAACGGAAACCTTTAGTGGGGACTGTGTGGGATGTACTTGCGATCGGAAACAATTCCACTTGTATAATTGTATTTTTTAGCACCACTGTATTTGAGAGCTCGCCGATTGCACACGACCTCATTTTGCCGAGTGTGTGTGCCAGAAGGCCATATCCCCGACGGTTTCTAGGTCGTGTGGGAAGGACCCCCCTATCGCCCACACTCACTTGGCGACGGTTCCAAACGCCATCACAGAAAGGGGTTAAAAACCGTTTGTATAGCATCGACGCGTACTAGTGAGCTCTTTTTGCCTTGGCTGGCCAGAGCCGCAACCTCGGCACTCCCTCCGGCATCTGCTTTCCGCTTGTGCTTCTTGCCCTTGTTCTTTGACTAATGCGCATCGCCAACTAGGCTCTTGCAACTCCTTAGTCGGTCTTCCTCTTCACCATTGGCATACCGGTTGGCTATCTCCATAGCCCGACTGAGAGTTGGGGTTTCAGTTCGGCCGAACTTCACGTTCAGCTCTTGGTATCTAACTCCGGCCTTGAAGGCGCAGATTGTGTGGTGCTCGGTGACATTCTCCACCGTATTGTGCAGAGTGGTCCACCGCTGGATATACTCTCGGAGAGTCTCATACTGCTTCTACACACAATGTTGCAACTCGGTCAAACCTCCTGCTCTCTTGTACGTGCCTTCAAAGGTCTTGACGAACTCCTTCGCCAGGTCATCCCAGCAAAAAATGCTACCCAACAGGAGCTGTGTTGGCCAAGCCCGAGCGGATCCTTCTAGCATCAGTGGCAAATGCTTCATGGCCACATTATCGTTGCCACCACCGATCTGGACTACCACTCAGTAGTATTCTAGCCAAATTTCGGGCTTGGATTCGCGGTAAACTTGTTGATCCCTGTGGCCAGCCTGAAGTTGTTGGGAATCTTAGCCGCTCGTACGTAACGGTTGAAGCATTCGGGACATGATGGTACGGAACCACTCGGCACGTCGTGATCTTGTCCCTCTCACAGGGCCCGGCCTCTGTCGACCAGGTTCTGAGCGAGAACGGATCTCGCTTTGAACAACGGGTCTCGAGTGTCCCTCGACGGACGAGTAGGACTCGGCCTACGATCGCCGACGTGCATCCATCTGTCGTCGTAGGGCTGGCGCCCGTACGCGACATCCCGTGGTGGAGGCATCAGGGCACGATCGTAGTTATCTTTATGCCAGCGCGATGCGACTTGATCACATCTCTGTTCTTCGTGACGATCTTTGGAGGAGGAAGTGGCTCGGCGCCTGCCCGAGCCGAGTGGTCTATGAGCCGACTGGACGGTCTCCGCACGCACAGGTGCGCTATGGATCTGGTCTCTGTACTGGGACACCTTAGCATTCTACGATAATGCTGTCTTGAGGAGCGCCTGGATCTGACGAATCCCTTCTCCGGCCGAGGAGCCAGAGGGCTGGATGGAATCCGCGATCCGAGTGGTGGCTGCTAGATTTTGTAATGAGTACTAAGGACTTGAGACTTATGAGCTTGGTCACTCGAGTAGAGCCGACGCTTGTGCCGACTGGAGTTGGGTTGACAACGTTCGTGTTCGTCCAGCTCCCTCTGAAGCCGTTCGAGGTGATCATGCTCGGCCAAAGTAGCCAGGCGAGTCGACTCCATGGCTAACGCCTTGGGAGTCGTTCCGGTGATGGGAGTGTTCAGGAGCTGGTCGTTCCAGTGACGGAGCATGTCTCATTGCTCTGGAGTGAGAGCCTGAGGCACATACGGCTAGTGCCTTGGGAAGCGGCCCTTGATGTTGATGTGGGATGCACCCACACGGTCGTCTTCGGGCTCCGTGTAGCCCGGGGGCATGCGTCACTCAGAGTTATCCGCCATAAGAATCTCGGCGGTCAACTTGATGCTTGGATTCGGACTCCTTTGAGGAATCGTCTAGTGATTCGTTCAAGAGATCGAGGGCGGGCTCGTCGAACTCGATAGCCACCATTTGTTCCGCTGCCGCCTAACTGGCAACAACATGCTTGATCCAGCGTTGCAGCCGTGAATGCGCGGAGCGCTTGCGACGGTGCACAACGACGGGGTGGGCAACCACTCATTATGGAGCCGAGGGCTGTTTGAGAAGGACTCCATAGGAGGAAGCACGGAAGTGCATCGTGCCACGAATGGGAAATGCCTCCTCGTCCAGCGGGGCCTCGCGTAGCCACGCTGAGTCATCGGCGATGATGTAGATCGTCCGAAGTGGATTTCGCTGCCGTTTGACATGATGATGATGATGATGAAGAAATCCACCTACACTGTGAAATTTTGCTAGACGCCTAGCCCCAAGGTGGGCGACAACTGTTGGGGTCATGATCCTGACAATGAGTACTAGGGGTATGAATAAGGGGCTGAGACTAGCTATGGTGTAGGTGTAACATTCGGTGTTTAACGAGTTCAGGCCCCTCACTCGGTGGAGGTAAAAGCCCTATGTCCCGTGCCCTGATGCTTGCTTTGATTTGATGGATATGGTTACAAAGGTTGAACATGCCCGGCTAGGGAGAGGGGAGCGGCTTATATAGTGCACTGCAGCCCCATGTCTCCCACGCCGCCGGGGCAATTAATGCCATTGAATGAGGTAGTTACTAGTGTAATGAGCCTATACTACGGAAGTTACAGGTAACGGTAGTTATAACTCTATTTAGGGGATGACATAGGAGTCCTCGACCATTGCAGCTCCCACGACACCTTCTTGTCCTGTACGTCCGAGTGGTTGTTCGTCCACCGAGTGATGTGTGGTTCCCCGAGTGACGTATGGTTGCCCGAGTGACGTAGAGTCGTCCGAGTGATCCTCCTGATATATGCATCTGAATGATGGCATGGTCCAGGGACCTACCTATGATGGTGATGGGCCCCATGTGGGTCCCAAATGATGGGTCCTTGACCCTACCTGTAATAGGTGACCACATCACCGAGCCACCCGACTCCAAGGCAACATTGCGCCAAAACTCGCGCGAAGAGCAACCAACCCCGGGTAGGAGGACCACATCAAACTCCTGCCACGGTGGTAGGTTTGCATCGCCAGCCTATTGCTAGCAAGCACCCGGAGAAGACGGACGATGCCCCCACAAATGGGAGTCACTCATGGCAGCCGGCAACCCTGGCTGCCGGGCGGCCGGTCCAGCGCTCCCGCCCCCATCGGCTCCACACACAGAGCTTCGTCCCCACCGTCCAAGACATGCCCACCACCATCTGAACCATGCCCCGCCTCCACGCCCGTGAGAAGAGCCGCAACACCGCCTAGGCCATCGGCCATGATGTCGTGCGCCGAGACCCACCCCAAACCCGGTCGGATCTGGCCAGATCCGTCGTGCATGCACCACCAACCACCCGTCCCCGCCAAGCACAACTACCGCAGGGGAGCAGCAGAGGCCACCAGCCTCATCACACGCAGCCTGCACCCTCTGCGCCGCCAGAGGCAAGATCGGGTTGGGCCATTGCCCGCCTCCAGTGCAGCAGATGTGCACCACCAGCCCGGCCCGCGCAAGCCACACCGCCTGCACCCAGCCAAGCTTCTGTAGCTAGCACAGATCAAGGGGCCGCCCACGCCCCCGACGCGACCGCCCGCCTTGCTGCCACCACACCCCGCGGAAGCGACGTGTTCCTGGGGAGCCGCCGCATCCCGCATTGCGATGTGCCACCGGGAAGGGGAAAAAGGGCCCGCCACCGCCTACGCCGTTCGGGCTTGGACCGGTGGCGCGCGCTGGCGGCAGGAGGAGGAGGGGAGGCACGAGGAAGACTGGCGGCGGCGTAGGTTAGGGTTCGCTCCCCCCGCTCGCGGGAGCGGGCCGAACGTTTTGGTTCCCCTCGTCCTAGTAGTATATATACTACATAAATATTCGTATATGCTACATACTATGCGTACATACACTGGGGTACGCATAGATACTATCTAAAAGGCGTTGGTTAGTCAAGAGGAAAAAAGGGGGCGTTTCTTTCTTCCGCTAGAAGAAAGAAAAGGCGACCTCGCCGCCAGCAGTCTTCCCCGCCGCCGCCGTCCGGTGCCTCCCCTCCGCCGGCGGCCTCGGTCGTCGATGGTGAGGGGGGGTCGCCGGATCCACGCGTGTGGATCGTTTTTTCTCTTATAGATTAGGATTCTAGGCCGCTCATCGTCTTGGCTTCGGCGGCGGCGATGGCGGCGCTGAATAAAGTTTCTTCGGATCCTGCTCCAACAAGACGATCGGTCCTAATGTTGGGGATGTATTTGGCAATCAGTCTGTTCAAGCAAGGATTGCGTGGCGGCGGCGACATCCTTGTGGTGGACCTGTGTCCTCGGGCTCCGCCGTTGCGACGGCGTTTGCTCCAGCGTCGGTGCGGATCTTGGGAGGTAGTCCAGGAGCGGATGCAGATTGTGGTCTGCATCGGCGGCATTTGGAAGATGGTGGATCGTGTTCTGGATTCGCGGTTCGTGGATGTCAGATGTGGTTTTCTCCTCTGGCATTCTAGTCGTGTGGGGGTGCCAGATCTGGAGTTCGATGGCGTGTCCGGGGTGCTGCCTCGGTCTGATTCGTTCAACGGTAATGGTTTTACCGTTGGTGAGCCACCTTGGAGGTCCGCAAAGCTGCATGTCAGCGATGGAGCCGCTACGAGCTCGGGTGTGAAGGTGATCCGTCATTTTTCCCTTTGGTGGCTACTGTCGTGGTTCCAGAGGCAGGTGACGGGTGTTGGTGTCAAGTTCAGAGGTTTCTTCAATCTTGATTGTAATTTTACTTTTTGGTTGTTGTTCCTTTGTGCAAAGGCTAGCTTTCTGCTGCCTTTTCAGTTTTGCTAGGTCGGTTACGTGACTTGTACTATGATACTTATGATATAAATGAGACACGTATTACCATACAAAAAAAGATACTATCTAAAACACATGAAACAAAGTGGGAGTAACTACACCCAATCATAGAAAACATTTGTCCATTTTAATATAGACTAAAATAAATGAACAAACATACTAAAAAATGTTGTAGGTGCATCTAAATCGCAAAAGGTTTTTTTAACACAGTATAGGCACAAGCGCTAATACATACGTGCATACACTCGCTTTTACGAACGCACACATGCACACCCTATCTCTATGAGCACCTTCGAGAGACTGAGCTGGCATATTATCTTGAGATTTATGAAGTCACCATAGGCGCCTCGTCGTCGATGGGAACATCTCATTCCACTGAAAGCGCATCGCCGAATCCTAAAATAAATTCAGAAATAATGCGAGTATCAGGATTTGAACCCTGATGGACTGGGAATACCACTTTCAATTAATCATCTGACCACGGGTTAGTTCGCTAAATGTAAAAAGGTTAAACTATCTTGTTAACGGGAGTATCAAAGGCCCCATCCCTTTTTTCGCCCAGCCCCTGCGTCGCTCCGCTCGGGGCAACTCGGGCGGCGACGAATCCCTAGCGCGCGCCGCCGCCCCCTGCTAGCTCCTCCCTCGCTGCCACCAGAGTAGGTCTCCGGGCAAGCCAGGGCGGCCGATGAGGACGGTGGCGGCAAGGATCTGCTGCTCCGCCTCCGTGCGGATAGCCACGGACGCCGAGGCGGCGGCCTCAGAAGGAGAGGCAACGGCTGGCTCTCCGGCGAGCAGTGGTCACGGGTGCTGCTCCGTCCCCTCGGCCGCGCGGGCGGCTTGGTGGCGGCGGTCGTTTGGTGGCTGGTCTTCGCGTGCGGTCTTCTCCGACGGACGGCGTCAGATCTGCAGGTCTTTCCCTCCCCCTCTCATAGCTCCTTCCACCCCGGCGTTGCTGGTCCTTGGCGGTCCCTGGACGCCGGATCTGGTGCGTTTGGGGTGCGGGAGTGGCGGCAGTCCGGGAGAAATCCTTAGCCGGTGTGGCTCGGCCACGACGGTGATGAAATCAACTGTTGCCATGCCCCTCCCTGGAGGCTCCGTCGAGGTTCTGTTCCCCTCTCCCCCTCTCGCCCCGGGTGAAGACCTCATCCATTTGGATAGGGCGGCAGCGGTGCTCTACGCCGTCCCCTTCCTGGAGGTGCCGCTCAGGTGGTTCGAGAGATGTGTGGGCGTTCTGATTTGGGGATTGGGGGATCGACGATCGCGTGGTCCGATTTTATCATTCTGCGCTTCCTTCCTCATCACCTTCGATCTTGATAGCTTCATCCCTTCGTGTGTGGCTCTATGCGTGTCGGCGAGGATCTTCCAAGGCGAGCTCGTCTCAGCTGGGGGCGGGGCTGAGTATCTCTCAAGGCTGTTCGTGGCTGCCATCTTATCTGGCTCTAGGGTGAGCTTCCCCATCTTCCGACGGTACGACGTCCTTCGAGCCAGGACGAGGGGCAGGGGTCCTCTTCGGAGATGGTTTCGCGTAGTTTGTTGCAGCTCACCACTCCTGGTACAGATGAGGGCATGCTCCCTGCCTATGATGGGTCTCATCTTGTTAGTGCTTCCGCTCGACCTATGGTGCTCCTTCTGCGGCTGGGGACATCATCGACATCAAGCGAAGCTTTGTTGTCCATTATGTTGTAGTGCTTGGTGTTGTTGAGGTTTGTAAGTTGTCTAGTAGCACCATGTATCTGTCGTCTTTTTCTTTTTTCCTCTTGTAAGGTACTGTCCGATGTAACTCCTGGCTGGTTGATGGCTTTGTTAATTCAAAACCGGGCTCTCTCTCGAACCTTCATTCAAAAAAAACGGGAGTATCAAACACGTTGTGGGTGCCTTGACCAGCACCGCCCCCTGATGCCACACACGACACACCACAAAAAAATACATAATAACTAAATCTGTGTAGACAATAGTGAGAAATGGCGACCACGTGCATTGCTTATCCTGACAGGTTAACATTTTCTTTTGCGGGCCTAGCATGTCAATGTTAGTTTAGTGGTTAGAGACCAACAGAACTATACATACATTGGTCAACGATGAATAGTTTGAATGGTCAAAGATAAGATCTCAAAGTTTTAAATATATGGATGGGATATCTTTGACAACCACAACGATGTGGACGTGTATCAGATGTATGATTAGAAGTGTTTCCCTTAAAATATCTTATATTAATAAACGGATAGAGTAACTTTTAAGAAGAGGAACGAGAGTTTAAAGAAGGGAATTGTACAGAGATTAGACAGGACAACTGTCATTTTTTTAATTCCTTGGTTTTGTATTTGATAGTAATTGTGTGGGGGGGTTTGAGGAGAAAGTGAAGAAAGTTTCTACCCTTGTTTTCTTCGTGGAAAATAATAACATCTATTTTACAAAAATGAGAACACAAGTTATGATGGACAATCTGGATGTTGTATGTAAAATAATTCCCTTTCAACTCCCACTCTCCTCCCTTGCTAAAATGGTGGGAGTTTATGTAAAAAAGAAATTGTGGGAGTTAACTCCCATACCTAATCCCTTCTAAAATCACATTCCTTTTAAGCAAATAGATTATTTATATCTCAGAACCCTAATTTTATTTCCGCTTTTTAACTCCCTTCTACAAAACGAGTTGCCAAGGCCCGGGCCATGGGCGCGGCTATGTGTCGCTTACTATGAGGCACACCGCTGCCTCGCGTATAGAGCGCGCTGGCGAGCCAACCCTGTAGGTTGCGGCTCGTCAGGTGACATCATGCGGACGTCAGTTGAAATTTTTGTTGTCATTTATATTTTAAATGCATATTGTCAGTGCCAAGATAATTTTCTTTTATGTGTGTGGCTGGGCTCGCAATATTCAGTTACACTTCAAGAACTTCGACAGAGGTATAGTGGCCACGGACGGACAGTGGTTTTCAGAGCTGCCTCACCACCTGCTCAGCCTGACTTCCTGTAGCGTCTCTTCCTATTTTCTTTGTTTGCAATTTCTTTTTTGCGCGTGACTTCCTGTAGAAACTTTTGTTCTTTATTTATCTGTTCATTTAGTACTGGTTGATGCATTCTTACGTGGTCTAACTTAGTAATTATGTAGGGAGACCCGTGGAATATTCATATGCATGCAGCTAGAGCTACAAAGCTACTAACTGGATACCGTTTCACAAAAATGAAAAAAATTTGGATACAGTTAAGCACTGCCTGACTCCGCACGAGTAGTGTGCGTGTATGTGCGAGATATACATGACAGGAGAATATCACATGATACCACCCCTTAGGTGATACCACGATATCATTTCAAAAAATTCAATTTTAAATGTTTCAAAAAATTCTGAAAACAAATGTGGATGTTCACATATCCCTGAAAATTTCAGGCCCAAATTCGAAATATACATTGAGAAACAAAAAAGAAAAATCCAGCATGAATAGTATCAAAAAGACAAAAGTCAAAACACCACTATTCACATCCGGATTTTTTGTTTTTTTTCTCAATGTGCATTTATAATTTGGACCTCAAATTTTTTAGGTTTTGTACATTCATGTGATGTGAACAACCACAATTTTTTCCAAAACTTTTTGAGATATTTTTTTTTTGAATGGTATCATGGGAGCATTTGGGAGGTGGTATCATCTGATACTCTCCCTATACATGACTACTGTTACATGTAGGGGCCGTGCAGCAGAATAGTAGCAGCACTATAGGCATCTGCTAGAGAGTTTCGCTTCGGTACAACCTCCCTCACTACATGTATAAAGGGCTCGGCTGCAATCCTAATAGCCAGCCGGGCTAACAATTGTTGATGGCTAAGTTACTGCGGTATAATTAAAGTACTAAGTATAGCTGCAGATACGGTTTTTCCAAAAGCATCAGCACTTGTTGAAACAAATGTGAACAAATTTCCTTAAAAATGCGAATAATGTTTTAAAATCATGAATAAATTTCTAAATTCAAAAAACTTTTAGAACTTTTTTTAAGTGAATAAAAATAGAAAACGTGTACAAAGTTTGAAATTCCAAAAAAAATATTGATTTTTTTTATATACGGTAAACAATTTTGGAATGTACATTGAATTTTTTTGTCATATTTGTTGAAAAATACTCCCTCCGTTCCTAGATGTAGGGTGTATAGCTTTTGTGATATACGCTGAACAATATTTAAATACACACTGAACAATTTTGTGAGATATGCTGAACAATATTTAAATAAACATTGAACATTTTTCATATACTTTGGCCAATATACACATTGAACAATTTTGTGATATACAGTACGCTAGCGGTTGGGCCACCAATATACACAATAAACATTGAAAGAATACATTTTTCAAATCCATGAACTTTATCCAAATCCTTGAATGTTTTTAAAATCTACAAACTCTTTATAACTTTTACAAACTTTTTTAAAGTCCACGATTTTTTCAGATTTGAGAACACATTTTCAAAATTGATGAACTTTTTTTCAAATCCGCAAGCGGTTAGGCCGCCACAACAGGCGCCCGACAGGAGCGATGACGTCGCGTAGTTTACGAAGGCCTAAGTTTTTTTCTTTTCTACTTTTTTGTTTTGCTTCTCTTTTTTTCGTTATTTTATTTTTCTCCTTTTCTCCTTTTTATTCTTCTTCTTAAGACCAGTTCAAGATTTTGAAAATATTGTTTGGATACCAAAAATAACAATTTCAAGTAACTATTCTATGATTTTAAAATATTTTTCCTTCAAAAAGCATTTACTGTTTTCAATTTTATCCCTTTGTATTTATTAGCAATGTTAAAAATAATAGTTCTAAATAATTATTTAAATTACGGTTTTGAATATTTTTTCTTCAAATATGACATGGATGTCTACCATGGGCATGCCCACATACTGACAAAACATGGGATCATTTCAGGAATGTCCAAAAAAAATCATGTTCCATGTTGGGTGATCGGGTAGGCCAAAAGCCACCGGTTGAGAGCATGTTGTTTCTCGACATCCATCAGATGAACCCAATTTTTTTTTCATTGGCTTGTATGACCAATTCAAGACACCATGCCAAGTTGTTTCGATTTTCTACAAATTTTGTATTTTGTGGAGTTTTTTTTTCAAAAAGGACTGATAAATGTACGGACGTATTGCAAATTCCATACGGTTTCGGAAATCATTCAAACCTGGCATGGATGCCTACCATGGCCATGCGCACCTGCTTGCAAAAGTCGAGGTCATTTCAGAGATGCCCAAAAATAGACCGTGTTGAAGGAAGTGTGTTCGGGTAGGCCAGAAGACTCCATGTGAGAGCACGTTGTTTCACGACATCCTTGAAATGAAATATTTTTATGGCCTTCTATGACCAATTCAAGGCATCATGCTAAGTTGTTTTGGTTTTTGACAAATTTTGGATTTTCTTGAATTCTCTATGTGAAAAAAGCCCGATATATGACAGACTTGACGCTACTTGCATAGGGTATCGAAATTCATTCACATCTGGCATGAATGCCTATCATGGGATGCCCAACTAGTGTTAAAATTGGGATTATTTAAGGATGTCCAAAAAACACCATGTTCAACGTAGGGTGTCCTTGTAGGCCAGAAGGCTCCGTTTGAGAGCACATTTTTCGGCATCCATCGAACGACCTCAATTTTTTCCATGAGCTTATATGACCACTTCAAGGCATCATGTCAAGTTGTTTGAGTTTTTGACAATTCTTGCATTTTTGGGGTTTTCTCAGCTAAAATTTACCGATAAATGGCCGGACGTGATGCAACTTGCATACTGTGTTAGAATTCGTTCAGACCTTTCATGGATGCCTACCATGGGCATGCCCACCTCATGGAAAACATTTGGTTCATTTCATGTGTCACACCCTGATTTTCATGCCACAACACATAATCTAATAAATCATGATAAAATGTGGTTTTACAGAAAACTTTTGAGTGTTTTGGACTTTGCTTGATTGGATTTTTGTCTGCTGTTTGCCAGTGCTCTAAAATCAAATAAATCCTCCAACTGATATACTTCTTTATCCTGACCTGAAACTTTACCCAATGATCATGCCATGTGTATAGGCCATAAAAGTATTTTCTTAAAAAAAATTTGGCCAAAAGGTACTTTCTAAATTAGCTTTTTCAAAACCCCCTGACTTCAGGCTTGAACTACAAGTACCTAAGTTGGGATGTAAAAAATGTTCCAAGATTATATTTGAATCCTATTAGCCATAGGACGCCCTAAAACCACAAATTATTATTTTAAAAGTTATTTTACATTTTGTTTAAAGGCTTTTTCTTTAGGCCAGAAATGGTATTTAATGGGTTAAAATTATTTTAGTGTTCCAAAAATATTTGAGAAAATTTAGGGAAGCTCAGTGGACATATGTTGTCCATATATATGAGTTTCAACACATGGTCATGACCAAAGTATTGGTCAAATCCCTCAAAACCCCTTTCTGGACATTTCAAGCTTTTGAATGTTTACAAAGGAAATATTCTCCATTAAATCCAGTAAAATTCAAGCATGTCAAAAATGACCTACTTGAGGATACTATAAAGTCTCATGTCATGGAACAATATATCCCCATCAAACCTTCTCAAAAACATTTCTGTCCTTTTCCAAGTTTGAACAACTTTGCACTACCAGACATGTCCAAATAATCTAAAAGTTTGTACACATGCTCAGATGGCCTAATCATTCACCTAGGCCAACTGGCACAAGTTGGAGAATATGATAACTTAATCAAAGTGCCTCAAAACTCTTTTTGTCCAGAACCAAATTTGAACAACTCTACATTGTCAACTGTCTCCTTTTGACCTCAATTTTTGTGAGCATGTTCTAATCCTCAAATGATGGAACTACACTAAGTGGTACATCAAGGAGAATATATTTGCATGACTAAATCTTGGAAAATCCATTTCTGTTGATTTCTAGGGTTTACAGAAGTTGCATTGGCCACTCTCTCCATTTGACCTCAAAATTGGTGGGAACTACTGAGTCGTGATGCCACTCGCTCATGTTAAGTCTCAAAGCAAGTTGAGCAACTTAGATAGCCCAAACTGCCATCAAACACCTTCTGGCAGAATTTCAAAACTCATGTTTTGGCCATTTCCACTTGTCTCCATGAGCTAAAACTTTTCCCACAACCTCTCCTAGTCCCCCTCTACCCCTTGCGTGCTTTCCTGCCCAAGGGGCAATAATTAATGGGGGACAGGGACCCAATTTCTTCCTTGGACAGCAGTTTTCCCTCTCTCTCTCGACCCCACCCCTCCTCAAGTGGATCCCCAGGGCATCCAATACCATTTCCACTTTATTTACTCCCTCCCAGAGCCCCCAGACGCAAGTGGCCATGCGAGGACGCCAGAAAAAGACGCACATGCCAGCCAAAGACGCGCTCTGGAGCACGCTACTGTGCTCCCGACCGTTGACAGCCCCCGACCACCTCGGGCCTTTCCCGCGTGCCAGTCGATGCTCCTCGATGTCCTCACCGCGCCAGCATGATGACCCCTTCCTCCCGTGCCCTCCTCTCTCCGCTACAGCCCGTGCCAAAGCGCCGTGATACGTCTCCAACGTATCTATAATTTTTGATTTGTTCCATGCTATTATATTATCTGTTTTGGATGTTTAATGGGCTTTAATATGCTCTTTTATATTATTTTTGGGACTAACCTATTAACCCAAGGCCCAGTGCCAGTTTCTGTTTTTTTTGCCTATTTCAGTGTTTTGCAGAAAAGGAATACCAAACGGAATACAAATGGAATGAAACCTTCGCGATGATCTTTCTTGGAACAAACGCAATCCAGAAGACCTAGAGTTGAAGTCTGGAACTCCGCGAGGCGGCCACGAGGAAGGAGAGCGCGCCCCCACCCTCGTGGGCCCCACGAAGCTCCACTGACGTACTTCTTTCTCCTATATATACAATTATACCCTAAAAACATCAGGGGGAGCCACAAAACCAGTTTTCCACCGCCGCAACCTTCTGTACCCATGAGATTCCATCTTTGGGCCTTTTTCGGGGATCTGTCGGAGGGGGAATCGATCACAGAGGGCTTCTACATCAAGACCATGGCCTCTTCGATGAAACGTGAGTAGTTTACCACAGACCTTCGGGTCCATAGTTATTAGCTAGATGTGTTCTTCTCTATTTTTGATTCTCAATACAAAGTTCTCCTCGATGTTCTTGGAGATCTATTCGATGTAATAATTTTTGCGGCGTGTTTGTCGAGATCCGATGAATTTTGGATTTATGATCAAGATTATCTATGAATATTAATTGGTTCTTATATGCATGATTTGATATCTTTGCAAGTCTCTTCGAATTATCAGTTTAGTTTGGCCTACTAGATTGATCTTTCTTGGAATGGGAGAAGTGCTTAGCTTTGGGTTCAATCGTGCGGCGTCCTTTCCCAACGACAGTAGGGGCAGCAAGGCACGTATTGTATTGTTGCCATCGAGGATAAAAGGATGGGGTTTATATCATATTGCTTGAGTTTATCCCTCTACATCATGTAATCTGGATTAATGTGTTACTCTGTTCTTATGAACTTAATACTCTAGATGCATGCTGGATAGCAGGCAATGTGTGGAGTAATAGTAGTAGATGCAGAATCGTTTCGGTCTGCTTGACACGGACGTGATGCCTATATTCATGATCATTGCCTTGATATTCTCATAACTATGCGCTTTTCTATCAATTGCTCGATAGTAATTTGTTCACCCACTGTAATACATGCTATGTTGAGAGAAGCCACTAGTGAAACCTATGGCCCCCAGGTCTATTTTACATCATATTAGTTTCCTGTTAACTTGCCAATTTCTGTAGTCCTTCTTTTATTTTGCAATTATTACTTTCCAATCTATACAACAAAAATACCAAAAATATTTACCTTATTATCTTTATCAGATCCCACTTTTACGAGTGACCGTGAAGGGATTGACAACCCCTTTATCGCGTTGCAAGGTTCTTGATTGTTTGTGCAGGTACTAGGTGACTTGCGTGTTTTCTCCTACTGGATTGATACCTTGGTTCTCAAAAGCTGAGGGAAATACTTACGCTACTTTGCTGCATCACCCTTTCCTCTTCAAGGGAAAACCAACGCATGCTCAAGAGGTAGCAAGAAGGATTTCTGGCGCCGTTGCCAGGGAGATCTACACTCAAGTCAAGACATACCAAGTACCCATCATAAACTCTTCTCCCTCACATTACATTATTTGCCATTCGCCTCTCATTTTCCTCTCCCCCACTTCTAAAACGATTTTCGAAAACCTGTGCCTTTGCCTTTTCTTCGCCTCTTTTCCATTCGTTTTTTTGCTTGCCTCTTGTGTGTCCGTGTGTTAGATCGTTTGTTTCGTCGTCATGGTTAGTCCTCCTATCATTTTTAATACTCCCGATAATGAAGTTCTCAATTTTAAACAGAGGGAGGGAGAAAATCTAAAAGATGCTTCGTATAGAATTTGCAATGCTCAAAATAGATCTACTAAAAAGAAATCCACTTCCGTTCTTCTTCACAATTTTTATGTAGGCATCACTCCTTGGAACAGATATGTTCTTGACACCATTACCGGAGGGAATTTCTTGGAATAGATCTACTTTTGATTCTTATAATGCTATGATAGATTTGTTAGGCCCACCACCTCTTTTGGTCAATGGAACTATTTTAACTCTGGAACATGTGATGCAAAGGCTTGATATTATTGAAAATAAAATTGCAACTGTAGAGTTAATTGAAAATTTGGATAAAAAGATCCACAACCACATTACCCAATATGGATCTAAGGTAGGAGTTACTCGGAAAAATCTTAGGGAAAAGGAACACATAGTTAATGAAAAGATAGATTCCACTAGAATTGATAAACTCGAAGATATTATTACCAACTTGGGATCCGCTTTTTTCTGCCGTTAAAACTACCTCAAATCCTCCTCCTACCAAAGTTGCCAAGTTTATCTATGTTCCTAAAAATAAGGGTGAATCTTCTAGTAAGGAAAATGAAGACCTTAAATCAGTAAGTGTTCACCCCCACTTTTTTCATATCATTAAGGAACCTTTTACTACAAATGAATTTCTCGATTTCTTGCCTAGGAGTTTGATCATTAGTAAAACCAAAGAATCTCCTAAGGGTCAAACATGTTCAATTAAAGAATTGTATAACAAATATGACAATACCTGGATCTATTCTTGCTTTTATGCCTAGCTAGGGGCGTTAAACGACAACGCTTGTTGGGAGGCAACCCAATTTTATTTTTGTTCTTTGCTTTTTGTTCCTGTTTAGTAATAAAAAATTCATCCAGCCTCTAGTTAGATGTGGTTTTGTGTTTTAATTAGTGTTTGTGCCAAGTAATACCTTTAGGATAGCCTATGGTGATAGTTAATTTGATCCTGCTGAAAAACAGAAACTTTTGCATGCACGAAATAATTTTCATAAATCACAGGAACGTGCTTTTCAGTTGATTCTTTCTTCAGAATATTAGTAAACAAAATCCTTAGGACTTCCTGATTTCTCAGGGTTTTTGGAATTACATAAGTATTCTGAAGTTACAGATTGCTACAGACTGTTCTGTTTTTCGTGTGTTGTTTGCTTATTTTGATGAATCTATGAGTAGTATCGGGGGGTATGAACCATAGAGAAGTTGGAATACATTAGGTTTAACACCAATATAAATAACGAATGAGTTCATTACAGTACCTTAAAGTGGTAGTTTGTTTTCTTATACTAAAGGAGCTCATGAGATTTTCTGTTAAGTTTTGTGTTGTGAAGTTTTCAAGTTTTTGGGTAAAGATTTGATGGGTTTTGGAATAAGGAGTGGCAAGAGCCTAAGCTTGGGGATGCTCAAGGCACCCCAAGGTAAAATTCAAGGACAACCAAAAGCCTAAGCTTGGGGATATCCCGGAAGGCATCCCCTCTTTCGTCTTCGTCTATCGGTAACTTTACTTGGGGCTATATTTTTATTCACCACATGATATGTGTTTTGCTTCGAGCGTCTTGTATGATTTGAGTCTTTGCTTTTAGTTTAACACAATCATCCTTGCTGTACACAACTTTTGGATAGACACGCATGAATTAGAATTTATTAGAATACTCTATGTGCTTCACTTATATCTTTTGAGCTAGATAATTTTGCTCTAGTGCTTCACTTATGTCTTTTTAGAGCACGGTGGTGGTTTTATTTTATACAAATTATTTTATACAAATTTTGAGAGTCTTTTAGAACAGCATGGTAATTTGCTCTGGTTATAAAACTAGTCCTAATGTGATGGGCATCCAAGATGGGTATAATAAAATCTTTCATATAAAGTGCATTGAATACTATGAGAAGTTTGATGCTTGATGATTGTTTTGAGATATGATGGTGGTGATATTAGAGTCATGCTAGTAGAGTAATTGTGAATTTGAGAAATACTTGAGTTGAGGTTTGCAAGTCCCGTAGCATGCACGTATGGTAACCGTTGTGTAACTAATTTGAAGCACGATTTATTCTTTGATTGTCTTCCTTATGTGTGGAGGTCAGGATCGCGCGATGGTTAACTCCTACCAACCCTTCCCCTAGGAGCATGCGTGTAGTACTTTGTTTTGATGACTTGTAGATTTTTGCAATAAGTATGTGAGTTCTTTATGACTAATGTTGAGTCCATGGATTATACGCACTCTCACCATTCCACCATTGCTAGCCTCTCTAGTACCACACAACTTTCGCCGGTACGATACACCCACCATATACCTTCCTCAAAACAGCCACCATAACTACCTATTATGGCATTTCCATAGCCATTCCGAGATATATTGCCATGCAACTTTCCACCGTTCCGTTTATTATGACACATTCCATCATTGTCATATTGCTTTGCATGATCATGTAGTTGACATCGTATTTGTGGCAAAGCCACCATTCATAATTTTTACTACATGTCACTCTTGATTCATTGCACATCCCGGTACACCGCCGGAGACATTCATATAGAGTCATATTTTGTTCTAAGTATTTAGTTGTAATTCTTGAGTTGTAAATAAATAGAAGTGTGATGATCTTCATTATTAGAGCATTGTCCCGTGTGAGGAAAAAAAGAGGCCAAAAGAGTCTCCAAAAAAATAAGAAAGAGTCTCCAAAAAAAGAGGGGAGTCTTTAAAAAAATGAGAGAAAAAGAGAGAAGGGACAATGCAACTATCCTTTTTTCCCACACTTGTGCTTCAAAGTAGCACCATGATCTTCATGATAGAGAGTCTCTTGTTTTGTCACTTTCATATACTAGTGGGAATTTTTGTTTAGAACTTGGCTTGTATATTCCAAAGATGGGCTTCCTCAAATGCCCTAGGTCTTCATGAGAAAGGAAGTTGGATGCACACCCACTAGTTTCTTTTGTTGAGCTTTCATACATTTATAGCTCTAGTGCATCCGTTGCATGGAAATCCCTACTCACTCACATTGATATCTATTGATGGGCATCTCCATAGCCCATTAATACGCCTAGTTGATGTGAGACCATCTTCCTCTTTTGTCTTCTCCACAATCACCATTCTATTCCACCTATAGTGCTATGTCCATGGCTCACGCTCATGTATTGCGTGAAAGTTGAGAAAGTTTGAAAATACTAAAGTATGAAACAATTGCTTGGCTAAAACCGGGGTTGCGCATGATTTGAATATTTTGTGTGATGAAAATGGAGCATAGCCAAACTATATGATTTTGTGGGGATGAACTTTCTTTGGCCATGTTATTTTGAGAAGACATGATTACTTTGTTAGTATGCTTGAAGTATTATTATGTCAATATTAAAATTTTGTCTTGAATCTTTGGGATCTGAATATTCATGCCACAATAAAGAAAATTACATTGATAATTATGTCAGGTAGCATTCCACATCAAAAATTCTGTTTTTATCATTTACCTACTCGAGGACGAGCAGCAATTAAGCTTGGGGATGCTTGATACGTCTCCAACATATCTATAATTTTTTATTGTTCCATGCTATTATATTATCTTTTTTGGATGTTTAATGGGCTTTAATATGCTCTTTTATATTGATTTTGGGACTAACCTATTAACCGAAGGCCCAGTGCCAGTTTCTATTTTTTTGCCTATTTCAGTGTTTTGCAGAAAAGGAATACCAAACAGAATCCAAACGGAATGAAAACTTCGCGATGATCTTTCTTGGAACAAACGTAATGCAGAAGATTTGGAGTTGAAGTCTAGAACTCCGCGAGGCGGCCATGAGGCGGCCACGAGGCAGGAGGGTGTGCCTAGGGGGGTAGGCGCGCCCCGACCCTCGTGGGCCCCATGAAGCTCCACCGACGTACTTCTTTCGCCTATATATACTCTTATACCCTAAAAACATCAGGTGGAGCCATGAAACCACTTTTCCACCACCGCAACGTTCTGTAGCCATGAGATCCCATCTTGGGACCTTTTTCGGCGATCTGTCGGAGGGGGAATCGATCACGGAGGGCTTCTACATCAACACCATGGCCTCTCCGATGAAGCGTGAGTAGTTTACCACAGACCTTCGGGTCCATAGTTATTAGCTATATGGCTTCTTCTCTCTCTTTGATTCTCAATACAAAGTTCTCCTTGATGTTCAAGGAGATCTATTCGATGTAATACTTTTGCCGGTGTGTTTGCCGAGATCCGATGAATTGTGGATTTATGATCAAGATTATCTATGAATATTATTTGGTTCTTCTCTGAATTCTTATATGCATGATTTGATATCTTTGCAAGTCTCTTCGAATTATCAGTTAATTTGGCCTACTAGATTGATCTTTATTGCAATGGGAGAAGTGCTTAGCTTTGGGTTCAATCTTGCGGTGTCCTTTCCCAGTGACAGTAGGGGCAGCAAGGCACATATTGTATTGTTGCAATCAAGGATAAAAAGATGGGGTTTATATCATATTGCTTGAGTTTATCCCTCTACATCATGTCATCTTGCTTAATGTGTTACTCTGTTCTTATGAACTAAATACTCTAGATGCATGTTGGATAGCGGTCAATGTGTGGAGTAATAGTAGTAGATGCAGAATCGTTTTGGTCTACTTGACACGGACATGATGCCTATATTCATGATCATTGGCTAGATATTCTCATAACTATGCGATTTTCTATCAATTGCTCGACAGTAATTTGTTCACCCACCGTAATACATGCTATCTTGAGAGAAGCCACTAGTGAAACCTATGGCCCCCGGGCCAATTTCTGTCGCCGTTCTTTTATTTTGCAATCTTTCTTTCCAATCTATACAACAAAAATACCAAAAATATTTATCTTATTACCTTTATCAAATCTCACTTATGCGAGTGAACGTGAAGGGATTGACAACCCCTTTATCGCGTTGGTTGCAAGGTTCTTGATTGTTTGTGCAGGTAGTAGGTGACTTGCATGTTATTTCCTACTGGATTGATACCTTGGTTCTCAAAAACCGAGGCAAATATTTACGCTACTTTGCTACATCACCCTTTCCTCTTGAAGGGAAAACCAACGCATGCTCAAGAGGTAGCACGCCGCCGCTCGGCCAATGCTCGCGCGAGCCCGTGGCTCCACCAGCAGCTCGGCCGCTGTCGGGGATATACCCTGCGGTATGACCCGGCTGGAGTTGTAAACCGGCTGCGACTTGGTAAACTGGCGGATGGTAAACGGCGGAGAGTCAAGACAGATGGCTAAGACAGACGGTAAACCGGCAGAGTTAAGACAGATGGTAGCACCGGCAGAGTTAGGACAATGTTAAACCGGCAGACCATGTTAAACCGGCAGACAATGTTAAACTGGCAGACAATGTTAAACCGGCAGACAATGTTAAACCGGCAGACGTTAAGAAGCCCAGGAAAGGAAGTCAAAATAGTTTAAGTCTTAGTCCGAGATGGACTCTACATGTAACCCGCCCCTTCAACTTGTATAAGGAGGGGCAGGGCTCCCCAAAGAGGGGGGAGAAAGAAACAATCTCTAGGGCTAGACACAATTAGAGGAGAGCCGGTTTACGGCAACTCCCTGGTGATGATAATGAGATCTAACCTCAAACAGCATGTAGGGTTTTATCGGATGATGTTTCCCGGGGCCCGAAGCTATCTAAACCCTTGTCTTGCGTGTTGCGTCTCTCGATTCCGCTCAATCCCTCTCAAGCTACCACATGGATGCGTTGGCCTCACGACAAAGTCCTTCCGTTAGGACATCTGACGTGTTAATTCCATGACAGTTGGCACCCACCGTGGGGCCTGCGCACGATGGTGATGAGTTCTTGGAGGGATCTCAACTAGGGTTTCGAGAAACTCACGGATTTTCAAATGAAGAAGAGCCAGTTTGGACGATCTACATTGACTCTGAGTTTTACGGTCGAAAACTACTTGGGCAACAGTATGCAGATCGGAGTCAAAGAGTAATTTTAGCCTTTGATCAACTTGGTCAAGGCCGCAACCGTGGCCGGTGCGCCCAATGTTGCTGTTTCACCATGAACCGCCCCGAGTTATCTCTGAGCCGCCGGATTAAGACGGATATACCTCAAAACCGCCTGGCCTATTTCTATTTCTAATCCGGATCGGGCCCTGCTCCACATCTGTTTCAGATCCACCGCGGCGTAAAGAGTCGCCATCATCTCTGTCTCAACTACTACGACCCAGACGGATTGAACCTTGCAACTACTACTTATTACAAGTGCGACAGGGGCAACCCCCGAGAGGATTGAATCATTGTTGCTACTACTCCACTGAATGGAGTCAAGTGCGCCGGAGTACTATCTATTACAAAAAATGGAGCCAAGTCATGTTATCATCCACGTAAAACTGCTAGTGCTATTTGAATACTATAATACTACGTCAGTTTTGAACAGGCAGGGATGGATTCGCCTCATCTCCTTGACAACGACCCGGAAACGGATCCGGTCACAATCTGGATTCCTCTTGCAACCTGCTGCCTCGATTGCCGCTGGGAGGCGCCATGGTCTCCGCTTCTGCCTCTCCCTCCACCGGTCGGGCGGTGATTCGCCGTGACCCCGGTTGAGTCGCCGGTCGCCCCAGCGGCCATTACCTCTTCGAATCGCCGTCTTCGCAACCTGCTCAAACCGCCACTGCACCTTTTTCCTGGTGGGCATCCCCTCTGCTCCGGTTCGTTCCCCTGCATCGAAGCCGCAGCAAACAAAAATCAGCTCTGACGAGCCATCCCCGTACCGAGCCACCTCTGTCTGACTCGCCGCTGGGCCGCAATGGATTCGTCCTGGTGCCCTTAATCCGCCACTATGGACTAAACCGCCACCGCACCTGTGAGCCGCACCGGACTCCACCTCAAACCGCCATCAACGCCGCGGCTCTCCAGCCTCGCCAAATCGCCGCCAGCGCCACCAGCAACGACGACCCGGCCATCGAGTCACCTCTGCCGACGCACCAAACTGCCAGTTCCACCAGCAACGACGACCCGGACGTCGAGTCACCTCTGCCGACGCACCAAGCCGCCAGCGCCACCAGCAATGACGACCCGGCCGTCGAGTCACCTCCGCCGGCCTCGCCGACGCCTCTGTGTACTTTGGCCACTACTGCCTCGCTTAAAGCTGCAACGCCGGCTCACCCGTGGCCCCCGACTCGTTTCTGCCTCCGTTCAAATCGCCGCCTGGTGGACCCTCCCCGTCGCTCTCCACTTCCACCTAGAGAGAACCAGTCACGGCCTCCAACCCATGGCCCCCGACTCGTTACTGCCACGGTTTCTGCTTCAACCCGCCGTCGAGCGTTGACTTGGGCGGCAGCCCTTTGCAACCATGATTTGAGCTGCCAAATCGCCAGCCCTGCCCTCTGCAACCACGATTCATCAAGCCGTCTCACCTGAAACCGCGACTCGGAAAGCAGAGATAGCCACGAACTCAGTCTGGTCCCGCGACTCCCCACCGGGTCACAGCCGTCCCCTGCGCCGTGAGTCGCCGCGGCCTCGCGTGATATCCTCAAAATTGTCGCGCTGATTTAATCCGCCGAGCGGCTAAACCGCTGTCGGTGCAGACTCGATTGGCAAACTGCCATCGCCGGGACGTTTTCTTTTCCGCTGAGAGCCGCATGCGCCTTGTCTGGTGCCCGAGGCTGCGCCCCTGCGTTTCCTCTATCGCCGCTAAGCTCGACCCCGAGCACCGCTGCTGTCTTTTGCGTCCACAGCAGCTCCCCCGCGCCACGGCTACGCCTCCACCACCGCGCACCCGGACCCTTCCTCGGCCGTCTCCTCCGCCCTATCGCTCCTACGGCGGCCGCGGCTGTGTCCCGCCTTATCTCCTCCACCGCGTCGGCGGCTCTGCCACGAGCGCTCTTGCTGACTCCGTTTTCCCCTGGAACCGACCCCTGCAACCCACCTCCTCCGCCTTGGCCGCCGAGTCATCCTGCCTTCTAACCTCTTGCGCTTGACGCCACCTGAAGGAAACAGGGAAGTGGGGAGTGTTGGATAAGAGGAGATTGATTGGAGGGATTGTCTTGCGTGTTGAAAAAAAGGGTCATGTGGATGGTATGCTACATCATATCAGCGGAGCATGACGTGCATATTCAGTGTTATATGGCACCAGCATCAACACTTATTACCTTCGGAAAAAAATCAGGTGATATCCGTCCGGTTTGTTTTTATAGCATATATTGTGTGAACAATTACTTTGGCATATGATATTTTTTGACGCAGGACAATTGTTCATTACAAATGAGGTGTTATATTACGGGCACAGAGCATGCGCTAGCAATGTTCTGCACTGGCGTTTTGTCCGTGTCATACCACCCGGTGAATGAACGTGAGCAAGTCGCCGTCTCTGTGGCCCGGTTTACATCAGCTTGCCGGGACTGTACCCGCAATTAACTCGCCCGTCCATGCCGGTTTACGACACCAGTGCCGATTTTCCCCATCCGCACCGGCTTACAATGCCGAGGCCGACTCATCTGTCCGAGCTGCCTCTGATGTTGCGGTTGTCCTTGTCATCCGTCTCTCACGGCCTGGTCTACATCAACACACTGGGCCGCATTTGTTTGCATGAGCTATTTTATTGAGTAAAAAGCCAGTCACTACTTGGGTAGCCCGGTTTTCTTCCAGCAAATTGGAGGCAAGTTATCATCAGCCGTTGTCTGCCCTGGATGGTTCAATGGACATGCAGACCAATCGCTCTCACTACAGTTTGGTTAACTTCAAATACCCAGTTGGAAGGAACCATTGGCCGAGTAGCTGACATGGCTCATATGGGATCATTTATAACCCACCGCAGTCACCTCAATCTTCTGTGGATTCACATCATGCTATCAACACCAACGATATATACCTTCTGCTATGGTCAAGTACGGAAAATCTTAAGACAACTCCTTGAGTCATCTTAAGACTCGGGGGCTATGATGATATATACCTTCTGTTATGATCAAATCTTTCCAGTTTCAGCAAATTCAAGTGCACCAGGATGTTGAAGGGAAAGATAACCCGGTCCCGGAGGCTACTGCTATATTGATGAAAATTTAAAGGCCGTCAGACAATTTCCGGCTCAAAAAGTATATGACAAAATCCCGGCTTAATGAAGAAGTTCCGGGTCATCAGAAAGGATTCCGGTTCAAGAGACATCTCTCTCTCATAAAACGTTGAAGCTCTCCAAATATCCGGTTTACAATCCGGTTCACGGGGAAATCTATCTCCCACAAATCTCTGAAGCTGTCAATATCCAGTTCAAAATTCCGGCTCAAAAAGAATTCATCTCTCGCAAGTTTGAGTTCTCAGAAAAGTTAAAGGTTACCAAAGAGGACTTGTTGCCATGACGCGCGGTTCAAACATGGGTATCCCTCCTTATTGGCTTATCATATTATTGGTTACATGGGGGCTTCAGCTGACAAATCAGAGTTCTGTCCATTAAACCAGCTATCACGCCACAACAAAGCTTGGGAGCTTCACACCCAAGGGGCCAAAGAGAGTCTGGATGCTATGCACAGCTCAAACATAGGCACCCAATGAGCACATCTCATCATGTTACTTGGGGGCTCCTTGTGTCAAATACCAAGGAGTTTTAAAGGACCCTTGTAGCTGGGTATCAACCCACAGCTTGGAAGCCTGGTATATTTACCTTAAACCCCGGGTTAACCTGCCTTCATCAAGTAAGACACTCCTATCCAGGTAATCCTGGCATGACCCTCCAAACGTTTGACAGTTACTGTTGGGGATATAACTATTTGTGTAAGCCGCCTAGGAGGGGCTGGGTTACGCAAAGAAGACTCACTAGAGAGAAGCCCAAGACCAAGCATGAAGATGGCGGTTCAATAAAGGGCTTAAGCCCACAGGCGACTTAAGGCCCGTTGTAGTAAACCGCCTTAATGGCATGACTTGTATCATAAGGTAGATTTAACTAGTCACCGAGCCGAACGCTGTTTATAAGCCGTCCGGGACTCTGTAAGCCATAGGGCGTCAACCCGTGTATATAAGGGGACGACCTGCTGGCGGCTTAGGGCAAGAAACAACTCATCGAGAGCCGGGCATAGCGTATCTCGCTCCCTGGTCATCGAAACATCAATACCAACCCAACTAGACGTAGGCCTTACCTTCACCGTAAGGGGCCGAACTAGTATAAAACCTCTCGTGTCCTTTGTCCCGATTAACCCCTTCAAGCTTCCTAGTTGCGATGGCTCCACAACTAAGTCCTTTCACGAGGACATATGACGTGACAATTCCACGACAGTTGGCGCCCATCATGGGGCGAGCGCACGGTGGAGTTCTTGAAGGGCAACTTCGAAGGGCTCAAGGGATACGTAGCGGGCCGGATGACCAAGAGTCGTCGCGACAAGATCTACATCGACGACGAAGGCTGGGGCCCCGACGCCGGCTCAATTGAGTACGGGTATCGGCCCTTCGGCGGAATCCACGTCTTCATCAGCCGGATCGGAGAGCCGGGACCTGAGCCGGATAGCACCACCGACCTCATCGAGACGGCTCAGCGTGCGAGGAAGACCCGAGCTCAACCCGTCATGAAGCGTGCTTTCGTGGGCTGCATCCATGGAGAGAAACTTTCTGAAGGATCTGAAGATGATGGTGAGACGGCCGTCCTCTCAGACGGTGATTCGTCCGCCGGTTCAATAGATTCGTTGTATCAGGTGCAAGATGGCGTGCTCGGGGGCTGTTCCGGTGGCATCAGTATTCCGGACCCCTATGAGCCGCCCAGATGGGCAGGAATCTTCATGGCTGGGACTCAGCCCGGCTCTAACTCTACGGCTGCTGCAATAATAACATCCGGGATAGGGATAGCCGGGGCAGGTGGCCCTGTGCGCCCACCGGCTCAGGTGTTGATAGACCTCATGGACAAGCTTACGGCCCTGTTAACCGCCATGGTTATCCCTGCAAACAAAGATGAGCATGATGCGGAGGTGGCACGGGTGCGTGAGGAGATAGCTCAGGCCAAGGAGGCCTTGGCAGCTGAAGATACTAGACTAGCTACAAAGCGGGCGACTCTCGATGCCCGGGCACAGCGGTTGTAGTCAGAAGCTTACTAGCTCACGATGAGCTTAAACGCGTCCAATGAGGTAATGAGGAGGAGACACCAGAAAACCCAGTCCCGTTTACCTCCAAATTATGATCGTCGGGTTCTTTTCGCTACACCCGGAGCCGGCCCAAGTAACCCGCCAGATGCCAATCAGTTTATGACAGGCGGAGCAGGAGGACCGGCTCAGCCTCGAGAGATGCCACCTCCTCATGTGAGCATGGCGCCACCGCGTTATGTGCTGATACCGGAGGGTCACTTTTCCAACCCCATGGAGAACTTAATCGCGGCTTCGGCGTGCTTGGCGGCTCTGCCCATGGACGGTGACGACACGACAGCGATGGAGACCCGGAGGGTCAGAGAGCTTCTCTAGACGGCCCTGGCTCAGCAAGAGACCTATTCTTACAGCAGAGACAAGATTCATTCAACTCCTCCGCCTTGGTTAGCACCGCCTCGTCAGAACCGGAGCCCGAGTTACAGCAGGCACATGGAGTCCCAAGCTTTGTCATGCAACGCCCAATGCCGTAACCAACACGGTGGCTATAACCAGGTGCAAGACCGAATACATCAGGAGAACGAGCGGGCATCTCAGATGGCGGCTCAACAGGCGGCTCATCAGGATATCCCAGAGTATCCAAGGACTTCTGTTGAGGCGGGAGTAGCCACTAGAACCGGTGGTGTTCCTTGTTTGGTGCCGGCTTTGCATAACGTGCGCCTGCCCAAGGACTTCAAGGGACCTCGAAAGGTGCCGAATTACACGGCCGACTTACAGCCCGGAGCATGGATCGAGAGTTATGAGATGGCCATGGAGCTATTGGAAGTCAGTGACACATCAATGACTAAATATTTCACCATGATGCTAGATGGAACGGCCCGGTCTTGGTTAAAAGGTTTGCCACCCAATTCCATTGGTTCATGGGAAGAGTTAAAAGCCCGTTTCATCCAGAACTTCAAGGACACCTGTAAGCAATCTATGTCGATCGTGGACTTGACGAATTGTAAGCAGGGGGAGGGTGAATCCACCACCCATTGGGTACGCTGGGTCAAGGAGATAATTCATTCATCTGACAAGATGGATGCCGGTTCTGCAGTCCTTATGTTGGAGAAGAATTGCAGCTTTGAGCCGCTGAGGCAGAAACTGGGGCGCCTTAAACGTGACTGCAAGGATATGGGTACGCTGATGGCGGCTTTAGTCAAATATGCCGATTCTGATAGTACCAAGGATCCCGCGTCTAACAATGAGAAGACCGGGAAGGTAAAAAGGAACGGCAATTGAAAGGGTCAACAGCATAACCCGGGGAATCAAAGCGGCAATAAGCGTAAGGCGGATGGTAACCCGGAGTTTGTGGCCAATGCCAATGCGCAAGGTAACAATAGGAGACATAAGGGTAAGCTGCCTCGATCCGGCGGGTCAGGCCCATCTCTTGAGCAGCTACTCAATGAGCCCTGCCCGAGACACGGCACCCGGGAGCGCCCCGCCACACACCTATGGAAGGATTGCGCGATCATGGAGGCATTTAAAAATTCCAACACCTTTGATGGCAGTCATGGATCTAGCGGCGGCTCAGGGGCTGGCGGTTTTCATGGCTCGGGCGGTGGTTTAAATTCCGGCTTTCAGGGGCATCCAGGTGGTAATAGTCAGCAGTAGTCTGGTCAAGGAGGGCAACAGCAGTCGGGTTATCAAAGCCATCCGAAACAGTTGAGTGGTGGGCAGTATCACGTGTTTACCACTAGTTTATGCAAACGTGACCAGAAGGTTCATAAGAGGGCCATGAATTCTATTGAGCCGGCAATTCCTCGTTATTTGAGATGGTCAGAACAGCCCATTATATGGAGCAGAGAGGATCACCCTCCACGGGTCGATAATCCGGGTCAGTTAGCCTTGGTGGTAGCACCCCAAGTTGGTGGATATAATTCACTAAGGTACTCATGGACGGCGGTAGCAGCATCAATATCCTCTACTACGAGACCTTTCAGCGCATGGGGTTGACTGAGAAGAATTTGAGAACATCCAACACTGTTTTCCATGGGGTGGTTCCAGGTAAGTCGGCTTACCCAATTGGTAAGATTGAATTGGAGTTGGCCTTTGGAGATGAGTATGACTCCAGGGCTGAGAAATTGACGTTTGAAGTGGTTAAAATCAGGAGCCCATATCATGCTCTGTTTGGGCGACCGGCTTATGCTAAATTCATGGCACGGCCATGTTACGTTTACTTACAGCTCAAGATGCTGGGTTACAAGGGCACCATCACTGTGCATGGGAGTCGAAAGGTGGCCTTGGAATGTGAAGAAGGCGACACGGCTTATGCTGAGTCTGCCTGTGCCGCGGAGGAGCTCAAATTTTATCAAGACAATGTTGACCCGGCGGATATGACCTCCCTCAAGAAACCAACTACTGAGCATGACCCGACGTTGAAGTTTAAATCGGCTGCTGAGACAAAGCTTGTTGACTTTACCCCAGGAGATGCCTCTAAGTAGTTCAGTATCAGTGCCAATTTGGATCCTAAATAGGAAAGCGCACTCATCGAGTTCATCCGTGAGAACCAGGACATCTTTGCATGGAAACCTTCTGACATGCCAGGTGTACCGAGGGAACTCGCTGGGCACACTCTCAATATTGATCCAAAGTATAAGCCGGTCAGGCAGTTTCTCTAACGATTCAATAAAGAGAGGCGAAAAGCTATTGGGGAAGAGGTCGCCCGGCTCTTAGCGGCCGGGTTTATTGTTGAAGTTTTCCACCCGGAGTGGTTGGCTAACCCGGTGTAAGTGCTCAAGAAGAACGACACTTGGCGGGGTGTGGATTACACAGACTTAAACAAGGCTTGTCCGGCTGATCCCTTTGCTCTCCCCCGTATTGATCAAATCATTGATGCTACGGCGGGTTGTGAACGTTTGAGCTTCTTGGATGCTTACTCTGGTTATCATCAGATCAAGATGGCAGTTAAGGACCAGGAGAAGACAACTTTCATCACTCCATTTGGAGCCTTCTGTTATGTATCTATGCCATTTGGACTCAAAAGTTCCCAGGCAACTTATCAGCGGTGTGTGCAGAACTGTTTGCACGCTCAAATTGGGTGTAATGTTCATGCTTACGTAGATGACATTGTGGTGAAGTCCAGAGAAAATGAAACCTTGATATCTGACTTGAAAGAGACCTTTGATAATCTCCGGGTTTACAAGATGATGCTTAACCCTTCCAAGTGTGTGTTTGGTGTACCTGCGGGCAAGCTCTTAGGTTTTCTGGTATCAAACAGAGGCATTGAAGCTAATACGGAGAAGATTAAGGCGATTACCTCTCTGGCTAAGCTGGCGTGCATCAATGATGTTCAGCGACTGGCGGGTCGTGTTTCCGCTTTAAGCCGGTTCATAAGCCGGTTAGGTGAGAAGGCTCTTCCATTATATCAGATGATGAAGAAAACTGACACTTTTGTTTGGAGTGAGGTTGCGGATGCTGCCTTTGAAGACTTGAAGAGGCAATTGTCTGAGCCACCGGTTCTTGTGGCTCCCATTGATAGAGAGCCGTTGGTTTTGTATGTGGCTGCTAATTCACGAGCGGTTAGTGTTGCCATCGTGGTGGAGCGTAAGGAAGCTGGCAAGGAGCATCCGGTTCAACGGCCGGTTTACTATATCAGTGAGGTGCTCATTGAGTCTAAACAAAGATATCCACATTGGCAGAAACTCGTTTACGGAGTGTTTATGGCCAACCGGAAGTTGAAGCAGTACTTTCAAAGTCATCCTAAACTGTGGTAAGTTCTGCCCCTTTGGGAGACATCATCCAGAATAGGGAGGCCACAGGACGAGTCGCCAAGTGCTATCGAGCTTGGGCCTCATGGTTTGAAGTACATGCCACGTACTGCTATTAAGTCTCAGGCCTTGGTGGCCTTTATCAATGATTGGACAGAGTTGCATGCACCTGAGGAGAAGCCAGATAACACATATTGGACTATTCACTTTGACGGGTCCAGACAGCTAGAAGGCTCGGGGGCTGGAATTGTTTTAACTTCCTCTCGAGGTGATAAATTTCGTTATGTACTCCGGCTTATGTTCCCATGTACTAACAATGCAGCTGAGTACGAGGCCTTACTCCATGGTCTCCGGATGGCCAAGGATATGAACTTAAGCTAGGTAAGGTGTCTGGGCGACTCAGATCTCGTGGCTCAACAGGTGTCAGGCAAGTGGGATTCCAAGGATCCTCTCATGGCGGCTTATCGACATGAAGTAGATACTGTGGCTGGACATTTCAAGGGTTATCAAGTGGAGCACATTCATTGGAGGAAGAAGACGACTGAAAGAGGGAATAATGGAAGACCTAAGTCGCGCCTATTTATAAGGAGAGGATAACTGAGACGGCGCGAGAAACAAGGAGATAAGAGTTATTATCCAGCGGCCCCGACGCCTTGATTTTCGGAACAGTCAATAAAAGCAGAGATCCGTTGAAGTATACGGTGGAATAGAAAAGGAATTTAAGAAAGGATGACGTCACGCCGGGTTAACACGGATCCAAAAGATGATGTCATGGCGGGTTAAAGAAAACCTTCTGCACAGTCAGAAGACTGAAGATTTATTCTTTAAAGGTATTTTAAGATTGACATGAACAGGTTCAAATCAATCTGGGGCCTAATGTTGGGGATATAACTATTTGTGTAAGCCGCCCAGGAGGGGCCGGGTTACGCAAAGAAGACTCACCAGGAAGAAGCCCAAGACCAAGCATGAAGATGGCGGTTCAATAAAGGGCTTAAGCCCACAGGCAACTTAAGGCCCATTGTAGTAAACCGCCATAATGCCATGACTTGTATCATAAGGTAGATTTAACTAGTCACCGAGCTAGACATTGTTTATAAGCCGACCAGGACTCTGTAAGCCATAGGGCGTCAACCCGTGTATATAAGGGGATGACCTGCTGGCAGCTTAGGGCAAGAAACAACTCATCGAGAGCCGGGCATAGCGTATCTCGCTCCCTGGTCATTGAAACATCAATACCAACCCAACTAGACGTAGGCCTTACCTTCACCGTAAGGGGCCGAACTAGTATAAAACCTCTCGTGTCCTTTGTCCCAATTAACCCCTCCAAGCTTCCTAGTTACGATGGCTCCACAACTAAGTCCTTTCACGAGGACATCTGACGTGACAATTCCATGACAGTTACTCTCATTGAGACCGTGAACTTGTCAAAGTTAAAATGGTGATTGGTTAGTTGGAGGTCCATCTTAAAAGGCTTTGCAAAAATGGTTTAACTCAGCGGCCTGGCAGCCCATGAAAAGCCTCGAATTTGTGTCTGGCAGCCCTTGAAAAGCCTCGACTACACGGTTTTATTTGCCTTTGTCAAGATTTTTCTGTTTTGATAAATTTTATGTTGAACCGGTGTCTATTGACCCGGCATGACTATCAGTCATCAAATTAACCCGGTGTTCGTTAACCCGGCTCGACTTTCAACTACAAGTTGTCAGTACATAATCACTTATAATCCGGTGTTTATTGACCCGGCTTGGCTTTGGACTATAAGTCGCCAGTATATATTTGGATTGTGCTATTGGAATTATGCGCTTATAAATCATTGGGTATATTATTCAAATAGCCAACATGGCTGGATTTTTATTATGGTTATCAAACCAGTATTATGATTAAGGTTTCCAAAGTCGCTTTTGCGCAATGGCTATCATATTATCAATAGATATGATTTATTCTACAATTGAAGGAATAGTCCCGAGTTGCCGCAGCTTACGACCCGGCACTTGGGGGCTACATTATTTTAGTTGAAATTACATCAAATACACAAGTCTCATGTCGCTGCAAGCATGCACCATGACACTTGGGGGCTAATCCAAAGTCATTTTTTGCTCACCTTATTGAAGACCCGACTCATCACATTGTAACGAGCCAGCCCTTGGGGGCTACATATTGCCTCTGTCAACAATTTAAGGTACAAAGCTTTTTATCCATTATATTTACAAAGTCCCTGCTCAGTTGGTAAAGCACAAGGATCTTAACCTTGTGGACGTGAATTCAAGCCCCATGTGAAGCAAATATGCCCTAGAGGCAATAATAAAGTTACTATTTATTTCCTTATATCATGATAAATGTTTATTATTCATGCTAGAATTGTATTAACCGGAAACATAATACATGTGTGAATACATAGACAAACATAGTGTCACTAGTATGCCTCTACTTGACTAGCTCGTTAATCAAAGGTGGTTAAGTTTCCTAATCATAGACATGAGTTGTCATTTGATTAACATGATCATATCATTAGGAGAATGATGTGATTGACATGACCCATTCCGTTAGCCTAGCACTTGATCATTTAGTATGTTTCTATTGCTTTATTCATGACTTATACATGTTCCTATAACTATGAGATTATGCAACTCCCGTTTACCGGAGGAACACTTTGGGTGCTACCAAATGTCACAACGTAACTGGGTGATTATAAAGGAGTACTACAGGTGTCTCCAAAGGTACATGTTGGGTTGGCATATTTCGAGATTAGGTTTTGTCACTCCGATTGTCGGAGAGGTATCTCTGGGCCCTCTCGGTAATGCACATCACTATAAGCCTTGCAAGCATTGTAACTAATGAGTTAGTTATGAAATTATGTATTACGAAACGAGTAAAGAGACTTGCCGGTAACGAGATTGAACTAGGTATTGGATACCGACGATCGAATCTCGGGCAAGTAACATACCGATGACAAAGGGAACAACGTATGTTGTTATGCGGTTGGACCGATAAAGATCTTCGTAGAATATGTAGGAACCAATATGAACATCCAGGTTCCACTATTGGTTATTGACCGAGAATAATTCTAGTTCATGTCTACATAGTTCTCGAACCCGTAGGGTCCGCACGCTTACCGTTACGATGACAGTTTTATTATGAATTTATAAGTTTTGATGTACCGAAGTTTGTTCAGAGTCCCGGATGTGATCACGGACATGACGAGGAGTCTCGAAGTGGTTGAGACATAAAGATTGATATATTGGACGACTATATTCGGACACCAGAAGTGTTCCGGGTGATTTCGGAGAAAACCGGAGTGCCGGAGGGTTACCGGAACCCCCCAGGGAGAGTTAATGGGCCACATGGGCCTTGGTGGGAAGAGAGAGGGGCGGCCAGGGTGGGCCGCGCGCCCCCTCTCCCTCTGGTCCGAATTGGACTAGGAGGGGGGAGCGGTGCCCCCCTCTTTCCTTCCCCCTCTCCCCCTTCCTTTCCCCCTCCTAGTAGGAGTAGGAAAGGGGGAGTCCTACTCCTACTAGGAGGAGGACTCCTCCTCCTTGGCAGCCCCAAGGGGCCGGCCGGCCTCCCCCCTTGCTCCTTTATATATGGGGCAGGGGGGCACCCTTGGACACACAAGTTGATCTACGAATCGTTCCTTAGCCGTGTGCGGTGCCCCCTCCACCATATTCCACCTCGGTCATATCGTCGCGGAGTTTAGGCGAAGCCCTGCGCTGGTAGAACATCATCATCGTCACCATGCCGTTGTGCTGACGGAACTCATCCCCGACGCTTTGCTGGATTGGAGCCCAGGGAACGTCATCGAGATGAACGTGTGCTGAACCCGGAGGTGCCGTACATTCGGTACTTGGATCGGTTGGATCGTGAAGACGTACGACTACATCAAAAGCGTTGTCATAACGCTTCCGCTTACGGTCTACGAGGGTACGTGGACAACACTCTCCCCTCTCATTGCTATGTCATCACCATGATCTTGTGTGTACGTAGGAAATATTTTGAAATTACTACGTTCCCCAACAGTGGCATCCGAGCCAGGTTTTATGCGTAGATGTCATATGCACGAGTAGAACACAAGTGAGTTGTGGGCGATATAAGTCATACTGCTTACCAGCATGTCATACTTTGGTTCAGCGGTATTGTGAGATGAAGCGGCCCGGACCGACAATACGCGTACGCTTACGCGAGACTGGTTTCACCGTTACGAGCACTCGTGCTTAAAGGTGACTGGCGGGTGTCTGTCTCTCTCACTTTAGTTGAACCGAGTGTGGCTACACCCGGTCCTTGCGAAGGTTAAAACATCACTAACTTGACGAACTATCGTTGTGGTTTTGATGCGTAGGTAACAACGGTTCTTGCTAAGCCCGTAGCAGCCACGTAAAACTTGCAACAACAAAGTAGAGGACGTCTAACTTGTTTTTGCAGGGCATGTTGTGATGTGATATGGTCAAGACGTGATGCTATATTATATTGTATGAGATGATCATGTTTTGTAACCGAAGTTATCGGCAACTGGCAGGAGCCATATGGTTGTCGCTTTATTGTATGAAATGCAAACGCCCTGTAATTGCTTTACTTTATCACTAAGTGGTAGCGATAGTCGTAGAAGCAATAGATGGCGTAAACGACAACGATGCTACAATGGAGATCAAGGTGTCACGCCGGTGACGATGGTGATCACGACGGTGCTTCGGAGATGGAGATCACAAGCACAAGATGATGATGGCCATATCATATCACTTATATTGATTGCATGTGATGTTTATCCTTTATGCATCTTATCTTGCTTTGATTGATGGTAGCATTTTAAGATGATCTCTCACTAAAAATTATCAAGAAGTGTTCTCCCTGAGTATGCACCGTTGCCAAAGTTCGTCGTGCCCAGACACCACGTGATGATCGGGTGTGATAAGCTCTACGTCCATCTACAACGGGTGCAAGCCAGTTTTGCACACGCAGAATACTCAGGTTATACTTGACGAGCCTAGCATACGCAGATATGGCATTGGAACACGGAGACCGAAAGGTCGAGCGTGAATCATATAGTAGATATGATCAACATAGTGATGTTCACCATTGAAAACTACTCCATCTCACGTGATGATCGGTTATGGTTTAGTTGATTTGGATCACGTGATCACTTAGATGACTAGAGAGATGTCTGTCTAAGTGGGAGTTCTTAAGTAATATGATTAATTGAACTTAAATTTATCATGAACTTAGTACCTGGTAGTATTTTGCAAATTATGTTGTAGAACAATAGCTCACGTTGTTGCTTTCATATGTTTATTTTGATATGTTCCTAGAGAAAAACTGTGTTGAAAGATGTTAGTAGCAATGATGCGGATTGGATCCGTGATCTGAGGTTTATCCTCATTGCTGCACAAAAGAATTATGTCCTTAATGCACCGCTAGGTGACAAACCTATTGCAGGAGCAGATGCAAACGTTATGAACGTTTGGCTAGCTCAATATGATGACTACTTGATAGTTTAGTGCACCATGCTTAACGGCTTAGAATCGGGACTTCAAAGATGTTTTGAACGTCATGGACCATATAAGATGTTCCAGGAATTGAAGTTAATATTTCAAGCAAATACCCGAGTTGAGAGATATGAAGTCTCCAACAAGTTCTATAGCTAAAAGATGGAGGAGAATCGCTCAACTAGTGAGCATATGCTCAGATTGTCTGAGTACTTCAATCGCTTGAATCAAGTGGGAGTTAATCTTCCAGATAAGATAGTGATTGACAAAATTCTCTAGTCACCGTCACTAAGTTAGTAGAACTTCGTGATGAACTATAGTATGCAAGGGATGACGAAAACGATTCCCGAGCTCTTCGTGATGTTGAAATCGACGAAGGTAGAAATCAAGAAAGAGCATCAAGTGTTGATGATTGACAAGACCACTAGTTTCAAGAAAAGGGCAAAGGGAAAGAAAGGGAAACTTCTAGTAGAATGGCAAACAAGTTGTCACTCCCGTGAAGAAGACCAAAGCTGGACCAAAGCCTGAAACTGAGTGCTTACACTGCAAAGGAAATGGTCACTGGAAGAGGAAAAGCCCTGAATATTTGGTGAGTAAGAAGGATGGCAAAGTGAACAAGGGTATATTTGATATACATGTGTTTGATGTGTGCCTTACTAGTGTTTATAGTAGCCCCTGAGTATTTGATACTTGTTCGGTTGCTAAGATTAGTAACTCGAAACAGGAGTTACAGAATAAACAGAGACTAGTTGAAGGGGAAGTGACGATGAGTGTTGGAAGTAGTTCCAAGATTAATATGATCATCATCACACACTCCCTATACTTTCAGGATTAGTGTTAAACCTAAATAAATGTTATTTGGCGTTTGCGTTGAGCATGAATATGATTTGATCATGTTTATTACGATACGATTATTCATTTAAAAGTTAGAGAATAAATTGTTATTCTGTTTACATGAATAAGACCTTCGATGGTCATACACCCAATGAACATAGTTTGTTGGATCTCGATCGTAGTGATACACATATTCATAATATTGATGCCAAAAGATGAAAAGTTAATAATGATAGTGCAACTTATTTGTGGCACTGCCGTTTGGGTCATATCGGTGTAAAGCGCATGAAGAAACTCCATAAAGATGGATTTTTGGAATCACTTGGTTATGAATCATTTGATGCTTGCGAACCGTGCCTTTTTGGCAAGATGACTAAAACTCCGTTCTCCGGAAGAATGGAACAAGCTACTGAATTATTGGAAATAATACATACCGATGTATGCGATCCAATGAGTGTTGATGCTCGTGGCAAGTATCGTTATTTTCTGACCTTCACAAGATGATTTGAGCAGATATGGGTATATCTACTTGATGAAACATACGTCTGAAATAGTTGAAAGGTTCAAAGAATTTCAGAGTGAAGTGGAAAAATCATCGTAACAAGAAAATAAAGTTTCTGCGATCTGATCGCGGAGACGAATATTTGAGTTACGAGTTTGGTCTTCAATTAAAATAATGTGGAATAGTTTCACAGCTCACGCCACCTGGAACACCACAACGTTATGGTGTGTCCGAACGTCGTAACCGCACTTTATTGGATATGGTGCAATCTATGATGTCTCTTACTAATTTACCATTATCGTTTTGGGGTTATGCATTAGAGACAACTACATTCACGTTAAAAGGGCACCATCTAAATCCGTTGAGACGACACCGTGTGAACTATGGTTTAGCAGTAAACCTAAGCTGTCATTTCTTAAAGTTTGGGGTTGCGATGCTTATATGAAAAAGATTTTCAACCTGATAAGCTCAAACCCAAATCGGAGAAGTGCGTCTTCATAGAATACCCAAATGAAACTGTTGGGTACTCCTTCTATCACAGATCCAAAGGCAAAACATTCGTTGCTAAGAATGGATCCTTTCTAGAGGAGTTTCTCTCGAAAGAAGTGAGTGGGAGGAAAGTAGAACTTGATGAGGTAACTGTACCTTCTCCCGAATTGGAAAATAGTTCATCACTGAAATCAGTTCCAGTGATTCCTACACCAATTAGTGAGGAAGATAATGATGATGATCATGAAACTTCAGATGAAGTTACTACAGAACCTCGTAGGTCTTCCAGAATACGGTCTGCGCCAGAGTGGTACGGTAGTCCTATTCTGAAAGTCATGTTACTAGACCATGATAAACCTACGAACTATGAGGAAGCAATGATGAGCCCAGATTCCGCAAAATGGCTGGAGGCCATGAAATCTGAGATAGGATCCATGTATGAGAACAAAGTGTGGACTTTGGTGGACTTGCCCGATGATCGGCAAACCATAGAAAATAAATGGATCTTCAAGAGGAAGACGGATGTTGATAGTAGTGTTACTATCTACAAAGCTAGACTTGTCGAAAAAGGTTTTTGAGAAAGTTCAAGATGTTGAATACAATGAGATTTTCTCACTCGTATCGATGCTTAAAAGTCTATCCGAATCATGTTAGCAATTGCCACATTTTATGAAATCTGGCAAATGGATGTCAAAAACTGCATTCCTTAATGGTTTTCTTAAAGAAGAGTTGTATATGATGCAACCAGAAGGTTTTGTCAATCCTAAAGGTGCTAACAAAATGTGCAAACTCCAGTGATCCATCTATGGACTGGTGCAAGCATCTCAGAGTTGGAATATACGCTTTGATAAGTTGATCAAAGCATATAGTTTTATACAGACTTGCGGTGAAGCCTGTATTTACAAGAAAGTGAGTGGGAGCACTACAACATTTCTGATAAGTATATGTGAATGACATATTGTTGATCGGAAATAATGTAGAATTATTCTGCAAAGCATAAAGGAGTGTTTTGAAGGAGTTTTTCAAAGAAAGACCTTAGTAAAAGCTACTTACATATTGAGCATCAAGATCTATTGAGATAGATCAAGACGCTTGAAAAGATTTTCAATGAGTACATACCTTGACAAGATTTTGAAGTAGTTCAAAATAGAACAGTCAAAGAAAGAGTTCTTGCCTGTGTTGCAAAGGTATGAAATTGAGTAAGACTCAAATCCCGACCACGGCAGAAAATAGAAAAAGAATGAAAGTCATTCCCTATGCATCAGTCGTAGGTTCTATAAAAGTATGTCATGCTATGGACCAGACCTATTGTATACTCTGCCATGGTTTGGCAAGAGAGTACAATAGTGATCTAGGAGTAGACCACTGGACATTGGTCAAAATTATCCTTAGTGGACTAAGGAGATGTTTCTCGATTATGGAGGTGATAAAAGAGCCCGTCGTAAAAAGTTACAACGATGCAAACTTTTACACCAATCCAAATGACTCTAAGTCTCAATCTGGATACATATTGAAAGTGGGAGCAATTAGCTAGAGTAGCTCCGTGCAGAGCATTGTGGACATAGAATATTTGCAAAATACATACGGCTCTGAATGTGACAGATCTGTTGACTAAGCTTCTCTCTAGAGCAAAACATGATCACACCTTAGTACTCTTTGGGTGTTAATCACATAGCAATGTGAACTAGATAAACCCTTTGGGTGTTGGTTACATGACGATGTGCACTATGGGTGTTAATCATATACAGATATGATTATTGGTGTTAAATCACATGGCGATGTGAACTAGATTATTGACTCTATGCAAGTGGGGGACTGAAGGAAATATGCCCTATAGGCAATAATAAAGTAATTATTTATTTCCTTATATCATGATAAATGTTTATTATTCATGCTGGAATTGTATTAACCGGAAACATAATACATGTGTGAATACATAGACAAACATAGTGTCACTAGTATGCCTCTACTTGACTAGCTCGTTAATCAAAGATGGTTAAGTTTCCTAACCATAGACATGAGTTGTCATTTGATTAACGGGATCATATCATTAGGAGAATGATGTGATTGACATGACCCATTCCGTTAGCCTAGAACTTGATTGTTTAGTATGTTGCTATTGCTTTCTTCATGACTTATACATGTTCCTGTAACTATGAGATTATGGAACCCGTTTACCGGAGGAACACTTTGGGTGCTACCAAACGTCACAACGTAACTGGGTGATTATAAAGGAGTACTACAGGTGTCTCCAAAGGTACATGTTGGGTTGGCGTATTTCGAGATTAGGTTTTGTCACTCCGATTGTCGGAGAGGTATCTCTGGGTCCTCTCGATAATGCACATCACTATAAGGCTTGCAAGCATTGTAACTAATGAGTTAGTTATGAAATGATGTATTACGGAACGAGTAAAGAGACTTGCCGGTAACGAGATTGAACTAGGTATTGGATACCGACGATCGAATCTCGGGCAAGTAACATACCGATCACAAAGGGAACAATGTATGTTGTTATGCGGTTGGACCGATAAAGATCTTCGTAGAATATGTAGGAACCAATATGAACATCCAGTTTCCACTATTGGTTATTGACCGAGAATAGTTCTAGGTCATGTCTACATAGTTCTCGAACCCGTAGGGTCCGCACGCTTAACGTTACGATGACAGTTTTATTATGAGTTTATAAGTTTTGATGTACCGAAGTTTGTTCGGAGTGCCGGATGTGATCACGGACATGACGAGGAGTCTCGAAGTGGCCGAGACATAAAGATTGATATATTGGACGACTATATTCGGACACCGGAAGTGTTCCGGGTGATTTCGGAGAAAACCGGAGTGCCGGAGGGTTACCGGAACCCCCCAGGGAGAGTTAATGGGCCACATGGGCCTTGGTGGGAAGAGAGAGGGGCGGCCAGGGTGGGCCGCACGCCCCCTGTCCCTCTGGTCCGAATTGGACTAGGAGGGGGGGGCGGCGCCCCCCTCTTTCCTTCCCCCTCTCCCCCTTCCTTTCCCCCTCCTAGTAGGAGTAGGAAAGGGGGAGTCCTACTCCTACTAGGAGGAGGACTCCTCCTCCTTGGCGCGTCCCAAGGAGCCGGCCGGCCTCCCCCCTTGCTCCTTTATATATGGGGGCAGGGGGGCACCCTAGGACACACAAGTTGATCTACGGATCGTTCCTTAGCCGTGTGCGGTGCCCCCCTCCACCATATTCCACCTCGGTCATATCGTCGCGGAGTTTAGGCGAAGCCCTGTGCCGGTAGAACATCATCATCGTCACCATGCCATCGTGCTGACGGAACTCATCCCCGACGCTTTGCTGGATTGGAGCCCGGGGAACATCATCGAGCTGAACGTGTGCTGAACTCGGAGGTGCCGTACGTTCGGTACTTGGATCGGTCGGATCGTGAAGACGTACGACTACATCAACTGCGTTGTCATAACGCTTCCGCTTACGGTCTACGAGGGTACGTGGACAACACTCTCCCCTCTCATTGCTATGTCATCACCATGATCTTGCGTGTACGTAGGAAATATTTTGAAATTACTACGTTCCCCAACACCATGATGGGGGTTACATCATATGATGTTATTTCATTGAAGTATATATCAAAGTCCCAGCTCAGTATTATCTTACTGAGCCGGCCTTTGGGGGCTACACCGTTCCTGTTGAAAGTTTGCATGATTATATTTACAAAGTCCCTGCTCATTATTTCATAATGACCCAACCCTTGGGGGCTACATTGGTTGAAGTTTTTATGAGCATCAGGAAATTACAAGTCCCAGGTTGCTGCAAGCATGACAACCCGACACTTGGGGGCTACATATGTGGAATACTCAATTCTGACTAGTGATTGAGATGAACAACCTGGATTTCTTCAAGATTGTGATATTTATATTGAAGCAAGTCTTAAGATGTTGCTATGCTACCTTCTTAAGACTTGAGGGCTACAAGTGATAGTCATATAAGAGGTATATTTTCAAGCTGGATGTTAACTACAAGTATGACCCAGTGCTATCAATATTTATAAACCGACAAGTTCTACATTCTTAAACCGGCTGAAGATCAGATGAGGATTTCAAGGACCATTATTTTTGTTAAGTCATTGGGAACTGAGTCAAAGAAGTTATTCTTCACAATATTTCTCTGTGACAAACCAATGTCAGCAAATTGATTATGAAGCTGGCCTATTAAACCGGATTTTCTAGAAGAAGGAAGTGACAAGGACTTAAGGATGATCAGAGTCATTTTAACATGGATAAATCCAAATTAAACTGGGGGCTAATGTCAGGGATATACCCCGCGGTATGACCCGGCTGGAGTTGTAAACCGGCTGCGACTTGGTAAACCGGCGGATGGTAAACCGGCGAAGAGTCAAGACAGATGGCTAAGACAGACGGTAAACCGGCTGGTGGTAAACCGGCAGAGTTAAGACAGATGGTAGCACCGGCAGAGTTAAGACAATGTTAAAGCGGCAGACCATGTTAAACCGGCAGACAATGTTAAACCGGCAGACAATGTTAAACCAATAGACAATGTTAAACCGACAGACAATGTTAAACCGACAGACAATGTTAAACCGGCAGACTATGTTAAACCGTCAGACGTTAAGAAGCCCAGGAAAGGAAGTCAAAATAGTTTAAGTCTTAGTCCGAGATGGACTCTACATGTAACCCACCCCTTCAACTTATATAAGGAGGGGCAGGGCTCCCCAAAGAGGGGGGAGAAAGAAACAATCTCTAGGGCTAGACACAATTAGAGGAGAGTCGGTTTACGGCGACTCCCTGGTGATGATAATGAGATCTAGCCTCAAACAACATCTAGGGTTTTACCGGATGATGTTTCCCGGGGCCCGAAGTTGTTTAAACCCTTGTCTTGCGTGTTGCGTATCTCGATTCCGCTCAACCCCTCTCAAGCTACCACATAGATGCGTTGGCCTCACGATAAAGTCCTTCCATTAGGACATCTGACGTGTTAATTCCACGACACCCGCTCTCTTTCTCTCCCTCCCCCAAGTACCACGCTACACCCACGAACACCGCAGACAGCCTCGAGCCTCCTCCTTCGGCCGCCACGACCATTCCCGCAGGCGCCCGTAGGCCGCGTCCACGGTGAGCCGTGGCCTCGCCATATAAGGCTGCCCCAGGCCTCCCTTTGGAGCCGCTTCGCTCTCTCTCCCTCCTAGCGACCCCCTGGACTGAGCCACTCCCGTCCTCGTGCCCTCCATCCTTCTCCAAGGCCGGAGCCAAGCCGCCGGCCGCCACCAAAATCCGGGTGCGTCAGCCCCTCTCTCTTCCACCTAGCCACTCCGGCACCCTCTTATCACCACCACCGACTCGCCCCACGCTCCATTTCCTCCTCCCCATGCCTGCCTCACCATGCCGAACCACGCCGTCGGCCTCCTCCGCCATGGCCGATGGGGCGCTCATGTCAGACCGCCCTCGCTCCCGTGGAGTACCTCGTTGGATGCGCCTCTCTCTCATGAGCACGCCGGTGGGCGGAGCGTCGCCGGAGATGCCCTGTAGCGCGGGCAGATACCGCCGAGCACCTCCTCTATCTCCCATCGCACCCGCGTGGGAGGTTGAGGACGAACGTGCAGGCAAGTCCCGCTCGTCAGTGGCCCAGCAACCGGGCCACGCTGGCAAGTGGAGGCGGGTTCGCCCTCTCCTACGTCCCTGCAGCGAAGGCGTACTCCGCCCAGGGCGCCTTTGATGTCGCCCTTTCCGCCCGCGTGGCTCAGCCGATGGGCCGGCCCACTGCTATCTTCTGCCCAGTGCGCTGGATAAGGGTAAAGCGCTTTCCCTTTTTCTTTGTTCTTTTCCAGATAGCTAGTAAAATCTGTAGAGAATTCAAATAATGTCTAAACTTGATGATTCAATTTTCCTGTGACTCCATAAATCAAGATCTATTTAATGAGCCACAGTGGACATTTTTGTTGTGCTTGGTTTTCACTGGATCCTTTAAATAGGTCATATATCCACATAAGTCCACTTCAAAAATCCATACGATATTCATTTGGACTCCAAATTCAATGAAACCAATTTCTAAATGTTTCTAAAATCATGCATGATTTAATGGGTACTTTTACTAATTTTTATAAAAAGGCATTCTGTAGACAACTTGCAAATCCATTAAATCCATTGATTCCATCATATTGAAATGTTCAGAAATATCCACTGATCCAATCCCAACGAAACCACTCTGGTTATTTTTCACATAACCAGAGATGTCCTAGAAAAGTCAAATTCATATTTTTAGAGCACTTTTCTTTCTGTCTTGTTATGTTGCTTATTGTGATTGCTTTCGACATTAGTTGACGAAGTAGATGGAATGTTGGAAAAGGACTAGAAGGATTGAAGACCTTGCGGAGCCAGGCAAGCGTCCCTTTGACCATGATTCACCTCTCTTGTTCATCGATAAATCTTCCATATGCATGATGACGTTGTTGACTATGAGCTTGATATAATCGTTGCATTGATGCACACCCTTTTGTACTTGCATGTCGTAGCTCTACCTTGTGGTAGAGATGCGATGAAAAATACTTGATATTGATGCATGATGTTGCATCTATTCCATGATCATTTCTTGGTTACAATCCTTTGGAAAACCCATCGGGTGCCCCTAATGCCCGTGGGTAATATTGAACTAGGTCACCACTTGATGAAGAAGTGGTGCACCGAAGCAAGTGAAAATGTGTTATTTACAGAGATGGATTACATTTAAGATTGTCTACCGTCCCAACCAAATATGTATAACCACACTACCCTTTATGGAATGGGGAATTATTGATTACCTAGTTTGTAATAGCATGGATGCCCGCATTACTAGTGACAGAAGTGGCGTGGTCACTCTCGGGACGGGGTCGTGCTTGGATTGGCGGCCATGACTGTTTTTACAGGGCACCGAGCACATGGTTGGTACCCCGTGCTTGTGTTATGTGATGAATATGGGAGTGTGGCTCCACAAAAGATTTACTATGTGACAATGTTTGGCACGGGGGCTGCTACCAATCAAGTGGACTCCTTAGTAGTCATGGATAGGGAAAGGTAGTGATCGGGTGCTTACCCCGGGTACTTGAGCTACCGCGGGTCGTGGATGACTCGAAAGTTCCCCGGATCTTGTGGGTAAAGTGTGCAACCTCTTCAGAGTGTCAAACTATTCGAGTAGCTGTGTCCACGGTCAAGGACAGTTGCGTGGTGCTGCTTAGACTATGTCCATATGTTTCTGAATACAACACGGGTTGAGTATATTATTGATGTGATTTGTGAGGAAGGCATGATGAGTTTTAGCATGCGTTGTTTATAACTCTTTCTTGATTTTGATGTCTATAACCTCCCGATACTTGTTGCAGACGCATTCATGTCCTTGATAAATGTTTATCATACTTGCATGATAAAAACTAGCTTTTCGCAAAAATGCCAATTTAGTAGCAGAGCCTTGCATAATTATTCTGTTATCACTCTTGGGTTACTTGTGAGTACATTCAAAGTACTCATTGGCTTGCCACTGGCTATTTTATTGGCCAGGCATGAAATATTAGGATATAGTGAAGAGCACCTTGATGACGAACATGCGAGCTAGGACGCTTCCCAGTCAAAATGCCTGTAGGGTTAAGGTAGATGACAGGGTCCAAGTTGTTGGCGAAGATTTCCGCTGCGACGATATACTGAAGACTTGACCCTAATGGTCATAATTTGTGTGAGACGGTATGTATGGATGTAAGTCTCTTGTTATTCAGCTTCAGTGTGTTCAATGAGCATTGATCTCTAGGATCACTGTACACGTGCATTCGGTGATCATGGATTATGAGTCCGGGTCCCCACAGAGCTGGTATCAGAGCCATCCTGACTGTAGGAAGCGTTAGTTAGCATGGTCGTTAGTTAGGGTAAAACTATTTTCAAAACTATCGTTATTTTTAAAACTACCTATACTTCTCGCCTTTTCTGAGTTTTTCCAAACCCGTTGCACCTAAGATTGTTTTTCTCCTTATTGATCTTTCTGTTGGGGAACACAGTAATTTCAAAAAAATTCCTACGATCACGCAAGATCTATCTAGAAGAAGCATAGCAACGAGCGGGGAGAGTGTGTCCATGTACCCTCATAGACCGAAAGCGGAAGCGTTTTATCAACGCGGTTGATGTAGTCATACGTCTTCATGATCCGACCGATCCTAGCACCGAACGTACGGCACCTTCGTGTTCAGCAAACGTTCAGCTCGATGACGTCCCTCATACTCTTGATCCAGTTGAGGCTAAAGGAGAGTTTCGTCAGCACGACGGTGGGCGACGGTGCTGATGAAGTTATCGGCGCAGGGCTTCGCCTAAGCACTATAACGATATGACCGAGGTGTGTAACTGTGGAGGGGGTCACCGCACACGGTTAAAAGATCAACTTGTGTGTTCTAGGGTGCCCCCCTCCCCACATATATAAAGGAGGGAGGGAGGAGGAGGCCGACCATGGGTGGCGCACCCAAGGGGGGGGGGTTCTACTCCAAGTAGGATTCGCCCCCCTTTCCTATTACCACAAGGAGAAGGGGGAAGGAGGAGGAGGAGAGAAGGAAAGGGAGCTAGGGTGGGCACGCCACTCCTTGGCCTGCCTCCTCTCAAACCATTCCGGTGTACGAATGTAGACTTCCAATATATGAATATTTATGTCTCAACCATTTTGAGACTCCTCATCATGTCCGTGATCTCATTCGGGGCTCCGAACAAACTTCGGTACATCAAATCACATAACTCATAATACTAATCATCATCAAACGTTAAGCGTGCGGACCCTACGGGTTTGAGAACTATGTAGACATGACCGAGACACATCTCCGGTTAATAACCAATAGCAGAACCTAGATGCTCATATTGGCTCCTACATATTCTACAAAGATCTTTATCGGTCAAACCGCATAACAACATACGTTGTCCCTTTGTCATCGGTATGTTACTTGCCTTCGATCGTCAGTATCATCATACCTTGTTCAATCTCGTTACCGGCAAGTCTCTTTACTCGTTCAGTAATGCATCATCCCGCAACTAACTCATTAGTCACATTGCTTGCAAGGCGTATAGTGATGTGCATTACCGAGAGGGCCCAGAGATACGTCTCCGAAACACGGAGTGACAAATCTTAATCTCGATCTATGCCAACTCAACAATCACCATCGGAGACACCTGTAGAGCATCTCTATAATCACCCAGTTACATTGTGATGTTTGATAGCACACTAAGTGTTCCTCCGGTATTCGGGAGTTGCATAATCTCATAGTCATAGGAAAATGTATAAGTCATGAAGAAAGCAATAGCAATAAACTAAACGATGATAGTGCTAAGATAACGGATGGGACTTGTCCATCAAATCATTCTCTAATGATGTGATCCCGTTCATCAAATGACAACACATGTCTATGGCTAGGAAACTTAACCATCTTTGATTAACGAGCTAGTCAAGTAGAGGCATACTAGGGACACTCTGTTTGTCTATGTATTCACACATGTACTAAGTTTCCAGTTAATACAATTCTAGCATGAATAATAAAAATTTATCATGATATAAGGAAATACAAATAACAACTTTATTATTGTCTCTAGGGCATATTTCCTTTAGTCTCCCACTTGCACTAGAGTCAATAATCTAGATTACATAGAAATGATTCTAACACCCATGGAGTCTTAGTGCTGATCATGTTTTGCTCATGAGAGAGGCTTAGTCAACGGGTCTGCAACATTCAGATCCGTATGTATCTGGCAAATCTCTATGTCCCCTTCTGACACTTGATGACGGATGGAATTGAAGCCTCTCTTGATGTGCTTGGTTCTCTTATGAAATCTGGATTCCTTTGCCAAGGAAATTGCACCAGTGTTGTCACAAAAGATTCTCATTGGACCCGATGCACTAGGTATGACACCTAGATCGGATATGAACTCCTTCATCCAGACTCCTTCATTTGCTGCTTCCGAAGCAGCTATGTACTCCGCTACACACATAGATCCCGCCACGACGCTTTGCTTAGAACTGCACCAACTGACAGCTCCACCGTTCAATATAAATATGTATCCGGTTTGTGACTTAGAGTCATCCGGATCAGTGTCAAAGCTTGCATCGGCATAACCATTTACGATGAGCTCTTTGTTACCTCCATAAACGAGAAACATATCCTTAGTCCTCTTCAGGTATTTCAGGATGTTCTTGACCGCTATCCAGCGATCCACTCCTGGATTACTTTGGTACCTGATGCGGAGCATCCTTCCATCATCCCCATGGACTCCACATCAACACATCCACCCCCACAAGGACCCATGACAAGAGCTAGAGCACGTGCTTTGCAAACCGAGGTGAACTCCTTCCTACTAGACTTGCATATGGATACAAATGGAACATGTATACTACCTCACCAAAATATGCTATGCATCCTTAGGTATGAAGTGGAACAACACCAAGGAGCTCAGGAGCATCCCCAAGGAGAAGGAGAACCACCCCAAGGCCATAAGGATCAAGAAGGAGTGCAGCAGCCGCAAAACAGCATGTCCCAGGTGACCCCGTGCGCACGGGCCCCAGAGACCCCGTGCCCACGGGCTACACAGGAACCCGGTGCTAGAGCACCCTGTGTGCACAGGCCTGTACCGTGCCCACGGGACCCCGTGTGCATGGGCCCAACTTACCCCGTGTGCACGGGCCTCCCAGGATGGCCGGCTGAGATTGGATCTCCGACTCCCCTTCGTCTCCTTCGACCCCAAGCCTATATAATTCGTACCTAGGGCCATGTTTAGGGTTAGCAAAGTATTTGATGATATCTTGGTGAGCTTTGCTCCATTACCTTCCCTCTTTGAGGATCAAGACCCCATAGGGAAGAATCCTTGAGGATTTCAAGACCTCCATTGGGAAAAGACTACCACCAAGACCCCTCTTCCTTTGGATTTGGGATGAACTTTGCCATTGTATCTTTCCTTTGATTGTGTTTGAGACTTGTGGATCTTGTGTTGTTACTCTAGTGGATGTGTAATTGGGAATTGTTGGAGTGATTTTCTCTTTGTGTTCTTGTGATTTCTCTCCATTTTCCCCCTCCAAGTGTGAAAAGATCTTTCCTAGGGTTCTACCCTACATCATATGGTATCAAGAGCCAAGGTTTCTCACGAAATTGGAGCCCCCCTCTTAGTTTTCTAGCCTAATTTTGCTTGTTCTTGCCCAATTTCGAAAATCCCCACAAAAATCTACATCATATGGTATCATGAGCCACGTTGATTTACATCTTGGAGTCCCTACCTTCCACTTTCTAGCTTGATTTTGTTGTTTTTCGTCCTAATCAGAAAATCCCCACCAAAAATAGCCCCAAAATTTTTTCTTGCAATTTGTTGATCTCGTGAGATTTGGTTGATTTGATCCACGAATTTGGTGTTTGACAAGTGGATCTACACCTCCACCATCATCCCCACCTATCCCCCACTGGAATTTGGCCAAAAACTCGCAATCTCCACGAAATCATAGAAGTTCATCCGCTCTCGGGAGACCCCGTGCACACGGGCCATCGGGACCCCGTGCACACGGGCCTCACTAACCCCGTGCGCACGGGCCATCCAGAAACTTTCGGCCATTTTCTGTTTTTCTTATTTTTGTTTCACCACCATCCCCCATGTTCTTCCGCACCGTTCCGCGTGTTTGTTGAGTGTTCGGTTGCGATTTCTCTTGTGTCCTAAGGTGTTTCAGCTACTTAGGCGCAACTTGGTAACATCATCGCCACCAATCATCAACTCGGACAACACTTTGACTTCGACAAGATCATCTTCGACCGTAAGCAAGGACGGTAACCTCGACGACACTTTGTACTCCCTTTCCATTAACTTGATAGCTTTGAGCCATTTTGCGTAGCTTACCCATCGAGACTAGCTTGTTGAGTATTGCCGGGCCATGTCTTAGTGCACCATTTAGTGTTCCATCCATCCCGTGCATCTACTACTTGTTATCCCATTGTGTGTCTCGCATATCAAGCATCGTGGCATAGTGAAAAAAAGCTTTTAAGCAAAAGAGAAGAGAAGCAAAGAGCTTATAAGCAACAGCATCGAGCCTTCGCATTTGTGCATCATCTTGGTGACCACATACATATGCATACGTGGGATAGTGAGACGAGTAGATTCTCTATTAGGTTGGTGCACTAGCGTATCTAGCCCATTAGTGCAATCGAGCTAGCGTCTCTCTAGTATCCGTACGACAAGAGCTTTTCCCGTGTTTCGATATCTTCAAGCTCATTCTTGGTTGTGCGGATCCCATTTATCTTCTGTGTGTGTGTTCCTCGTGTTATATTGGGAGGTTAATCTATTTGTCTTATTTTCCATTTGTGAATCTTCTCAACTTTATCAACATCTCGACTAACATTTGCTTGAATTATTTGTGTCTTTCCTAACCAAGCTCCTCCATAGACCATTTACTTGTAGGTGTGAGAAACAATTCCCGGTACCAATTCCCCTATTGTAACATCACGTGGGATCGTACTTGTTACATCCACAATCTTCGGAAAAGGTAACTTTGGTTTTGTTCTCTCATTTTCCTACTCACCACCACTTTCTTATGATGGATATGCCAAGCTCCTCTACCAACCCACTCTTCATCGAGCAAGACAACGACATGTCATCCTTCGTCACCAAGAGCCACCTCTTTGGTGCACAACGAGCTCTACATCAAGAGCAATAAGCCATGAACGAACGCATTGACAACCTCGCCACCGACTTATGACTCTCCGAGCAACGAACATGCGACTACTTCGACAACAAGCTCGACGCGCACAAGCAAGAGAACGATGCAAGAATGGACGAGATCCGAGCTTTGTTGGTCAACCGGCATTCTTCAACTTCTTCCTACTCAAGACGGAGCCATTCAAGTCGACACTCCGATGACACCTCCTCCGGCTCAAGTACACCGTCATCGACCATTCTTCGACGAGCCGCGCGTCAAGAACGTCATGCATCTCGAGATCAACGACACGTCAAGCATTCCAAGAGCAAGTTGATGAACAAGTCCCTCGTCCTCAAGCAAATCAAGTCCCTTTTGCTCAAGCTCAAGAACGACAACGTCTTCGTCGTCAAGAAGAAGAAGAAGAATGAGTGCGTCTACACCAAGAGAAACGAGGCTCAACGTCTTCAACAACAACAATGAGAAGCACAAGCTATTGAGGCGGAATGTGCCCTTAAAGAATCAAGTCGAGCCATCGCCAACCGCAATCGCGAACGGCAGAATCAAGAGGAAGCCCTTCAAGAAGAAATACAAGAGAGGAACTATCAACCATGTTGGGGAAGCTGTCCACGAACACCTATGGAGACCGGTGGACCGGGCCCCTTTCGGTTCGGCGGGGGGCGGAGATCGCACGAAGAGCGGATCGAGGCGAAGCACACGAGCAGTTTACCCAGCTTCGGAGCTCTCCGGAGAGATAATACTCCTACTGCTGCTTGTCTGATTGTATTGAGTTCTTTCTCAGGAGCGCTGAGTGCTACAGTACACTCGAGCTGCTAACGAGACCAAGCGTGAGTGTTTTCTGGTTTCGAACCGAACGAACCCCACCCCTCTCTACGTTGCGCATGGGCCTCCTTTTATATGCTCCAGGGGTCACCGACAGGTGGCAACGCAGACAAGGGCAAAAATGGAAAAGGAGTTGTGGTTGGTACAACAACCTGTACAGTGTATCATACCTAACCCTGACGGCAGGGGACAAAGGCATTAAATGCCCATCTGCGTCGCCCAAATAGTGCAAACAGGGACCGTCAGGGATGCCACCGCTTGCCACGATGGCAATCTTGTCAGCGTCACTCGCCACCTCGCACCGCTGGCTGCACAGCCTCTTGCCACGCGCGCCTGGAAAGACCCCAAGGCGACACGTTGGTAGATGTGCTGGAGCGTGGGTACAGAGTGGTAGCCTGCCGCGGCAAGCGCCTTGCCGCAGCCGTTGTCTTGCCCCGTCCGGAAGCTTGTCGCTCGCCGGGCCTTGCCGGGACGTGCGACGCGTCGCGGCAAGTTCCTTGAAATGCCTTGGTTGGCCTTCCCGGGAAGCTCCTCTTGCCGGGGCCTTGTCTCCTTGACTTAAATACTTTGTTCTTGAATGGCTCCGAAGGAACCACGGAGGGCCTTGGCGGTCACCCGGCAAGCCTTGCCGCGGGGCGCTGCAACTGCCCGTGCACAAGTTCGGGATACTAGGGTACCCCTACTATAGTACACCGACAGGAGCCCCCGGGCCTGGACCACACACGGTGCCGAGCGCTGTTGGGCCAGGCCCAAAACAGGGCACGGGCACACGCGGCCTGGGTTACACCGTATCCTACTCCGGATCCACCGCGCCCTCCCCGAACGGCACGCGTTGAATGCGGCGTCGTGGGAGAGATCCTGGGTGGTTTCTTTATTCGGAAGGACGAAACGCCCGCCCCTCCCTCTTTATAAGCAGGGGAAATAGGGGCAGTTCGTCCATCTCGCCGGTTGCCAATCCACTCTCGGAAATCTCCGCCGCTCCCCCCTTCTTCTCAAAGTTGAAAGAGAGCAGCGCTCCACCCCCCATTGCCACCAGCACCACCAACGCCGTCGATCTCCCCCACCACCTCCGCCATGGCTCCGAAAGCCAACAAGGGGAAGGGCGTGAAATCGGTCGAAGCGCAGCGGCTCGTGGCACTGCGAAAGGAGCGGGCCATCTTCCCCCCTCAGCTTGGCGCGAAGGAGCTGAGGGAGTACTACTACCTCTTCTGGTCGACGGAGACGCAGCGCATCCGCGCACGAAGGTACTCCCGGCTGCCACTTCTGAACTGGCTCCAAACGGGTACCCCTTCTTCGCGTTGTTCTTCTACTGCGGGCTCTGCCCGCCCTTCTCTGAATTCTTCTGTGACATCATGAACACCTACGGGTTCCGCCTCCTTGACTTCACTCCCAACGCCGTTCTGACCATGGCAGTTTTCGCACATCTCTGCGAAAACTTTGTCGGAGTCCATCCAAACGTAGCCCTTTTCCGCCACTTCTTTATGCCCCGGGTTGAGAGAGGAGAGCCTCTTGCCGGCGGGATCGCCTGGATCTCGAGAGTCGGCAAGAAGGAAGCTTATCTGGAGGGAGAGCTCCGCAGCAAGTGGGAGGAATGGAGAGCAGAGTGGTGCTGGATTGTCGAGGAGAACCCGTAGCCATTTACTGCCCTGCGCCAAGCCCCAATAGTGCGTGGCAACGATTGGAGCAATGTGGCCCCGGAAGACGACAGGCTGAAGATTGCCGTCACCCGGATCCTTCGCCTCAGGCTTGACGGGTTCACCGTAGGCGCCGTTGGCGCAGATTTTCTTCGCCGCCGCATCGCCCCCCTGCAAGAGAGGAGGAGACCCACCTGGGAGTTCCAGAACTCGGCGGATATCATGAGGCTGCGCCCGGGCCTCAACTTCAACTTCACCGTCCTGGAGCTGGACGCGATGCTCCTGGAGCTATTTAAGCGCGATCCTCAACATCCATTCATGTTGCCGAGGGGTGTCGTTCCGTTGTGCAACAACTCCTCGCTCGACCGCATCCGCGCAATGATGCCGCTGTGCGACTCGCATGGAATTGTCCCAACTTGGCAAGAGCCAGCAGACGCCGTCGTGCAGGAGTTCTTTGACGGCTTGGTTGAAGTGCCGGTCCGTTCCGACGAGCAGAAGAGCCTCACTCGCGACACCACCGATGCGGAGATGCAGCGCATCGCCACTAGGCTGGAGGAGGCGGCAGCAGCCGCTGCCGCGGGCGAGTTTGGATTCACCATGGAGGAGGCAGAGGTAGCAAAGGCGGCAAGCCTTGCCAAGCGAGAGGAGTTTGCCGGCGAGGAAGAACTTGTCGGGCCTGAAGATGAGCCGAGCGAGCCCGGCGAGGGAGAGCTTGTCGGGCCCGAACCTTCAGATAGCTTGCCGCAAGCGGAGCCCCCAGCTCCACCAAGAAGGCGTCTCCGCAAGGCCGGGGAAGTAGCGGGGTGGCAAACGAGTCAACAGCCGCCGTGCCGCGCGACACGCTCTACCGCGGCAAGCACTGTTGCTGCGGGAGCGCCTCACGCCGCTGCGGCAACTAGGGCGGGGTCTTCCCGGTCCACTGCTACTGCCCCCGCCAAGCGGGCAAGGGAACCTACTCCTCCGCCTCGTTGCACCGGAGGCGAGCCGGACTTCGATCTCTCCGTGCTCAGCTCCGATGAGGAAGAAGAAGAGTAAGATTCTTTGTTGTTCTTGTAACTCTTCAATTTTGTTGCTTTGTCTTGTATCTGATTTGCTCTACCCTGAACCTATTCCTTTTCAGGATGCTGGCTCAGAGAACGGCGAAGAGAGCCAAGGCCCCGATAATTGTCATCGAGGACGACTCCACCGCGACGGCAGAGGACATGTCCGAGACCACCTTGTCGGACCCGGCAACCATTCCTCAAAGCAGCCTCCAGCGCAGCCCTCCACGTAAGTATATGGTTTACTTCATGCTGTCAGGCGCGCATGGGTGCTCTCTCTTTGTTGATATCTGATTGCTGGTTTGTGTAGGAGCAGAGCAGCCTCACCAGGAGTGCCCGGAAGCCGCTCCTGAAATGCCTTTTGCTTCGACTACACCGCCAAGGGAGGATTCCCCGGCAAGGGAGCGTTCTCCGGCAAGGGAGAAATCTTCGGCAAGGGACAATTCTCCGGCAAGGGACAACGCCAGTGATCCTCCGGTGGTTGAGACCTCGACCGCAGATCCTAGCACAGGTAATCATCTTTGCCTGAAAACTTCCCTTGGGTTCTTCTTCTTCTTATTTTCTTTTTGGATATTTTGCTTGACTTTTCTCCCCTTTCCGTTCGTCAGATCCATCTGCCGCGGAGCCAATGGAAACCGAGGTCGCCGGCGAGGAGAACGCGCGTAGCAACACCGACGACGCCGTTGCCACCAAAGGAGAGGCCGGCGCAGATGGTCCCGCCGGTGAAGAGGCCGCCAAAGCTACCGCCGCAGAAGCTGGCGAGGGATCCGGCGATCGCACTGACGGCCCCGAGGCCGCAGGAGCGCCAGGCGCTGCGCCGACCGCCGATCCCTCCGCCGCTGCTACAGAGCCAGGCTCCGAAGAGCCCCAGCCCGGCGCCTACTTGAAGGCCGGTGATGGCATCTTCATCAAGCTCCCCTGGGCGTCAAGCTCCAGGGCGCCGGTCGAAGGAGAGATTCTGGAAGGAGAGGTGCTCGCCTCCGCTGGGCTGACGTTGGTCGACGCGCCAAAGCAGCAGCAGCGACGAGCCTGAGGACGAGCGGCTGCTGCGGAAGCTGTTATTGCTCTACCGCGCCCGACAAGCCAAGCTGGCATCCCGAGAAGCACTTGTCGCGAAGGCGGGAGTGGACATCGAGAAGCAGGCGGAGGAGCTCCGGGGTCTCAGACAGGAAGCTCTCCGGTCTCTGGCGGAGGAGCGGGAGCAACTTCTCGAGGAGCGGAAAGCCTTCCTCCTCGAGAAGGCTGAAGTCGAAGAGAAGCAACGGCTTGTCGCCGAAAATCTATTTGCGCAGGAAGGAGAGTTGGCGCAGCGCAAGGTCAACCTTGACAGCCACGAGGAGGAGCTTGCCGCGCGCAAGCAAGCAATTAGCGGGGCTCTCAAGGAGGCAAAGGATGCTGCCGCAGCTGCCGAGGCCGCCAAGAAGGAGCTGGAGATGAAGGTGGCGCAGCTGGAAGCCGATCTTAAGGCGAGCGGTGAGGAGCTTGTCGCGCTCAAGCGTGAGCGCGAGAAGGACGCCGTCGCTCATGGCGAGCTGCAGGGTCTTCTCGCCGAAAGGAGTAAAGAACTTAGCGCCGCCAAGGACTCCAACGCGGATCTCGAGTTGAAGCTGGCCATGTTGACTCAGACGCTGGACGGCGCCAAGGAGCGGGAGGTGGCCTTGTCGGAGAAGATCAAGGCCGACGAGGCGCTGCTGGCGAGTGCTGCTGCCGCCCAGGATACTTTCAGGGAGACTGTGGAGCACTGGACCGAGGGTCTCGTGAATGTTGCCGCAACCATCGATGGGGAGCTGGCGCAGCTGGGAATGGAGGATCTCGGGTACCCCTCCGATGAGCACCTCCAACCCAGCGCCAAGCTCAGCCTGTTCTTCAAAGGCGTGGCGACGGCCCTCCAGCGACTCCGGGAGAAGATCCCAAAGCAGCTGGCCGACGAGTCGCGCAAGATCTGTGCAGGAGCTCTTCAGAAGGTGCTAGTGAAGGTGGCCTTCCGCAACCCAGGCCTCAACCTCACCAACATCCTCAAGTCCTTGCCGCCGGATGCTGATCTGGAAGCGCTCCAGGCCCTTGTCGCACCCATTGTGGACAAGGTGAGCGGGATCAAGAGGGTTGAGGGTGATCGCGTAGACTAGGCCGCCCATTTTCTCTTTTTCCTTGTCGCTGCTGGTCAAGTCATGAGAACAATCTATTAGAGCTGCGACAAGTTATCTTGTAATATGACTCTATTTTGAGTAGAGATTGCTGTGTTATTTCCTTTACTTGATTCCTTCCTTTGTATGTTTTTGCCCTACGCTTTTAGGGAACTTGTCGGCGCAGGCACCTTAGCCGCGAGCGCTGAGTGCGGGACATCAGCAGCCTGCTAGTGGTGCCGCTTCCGACAAGAAACCTTGTCGCAACTAGTCGCAGCTCACTTAAGTTGTTGAGCGGACTCGAAACAAAGTAAGGGCGCAACTAGCTACGAGTTGGTTCCTCTGCACACAGGTTTTCCATACAAAGTACGGTCGTTCGAGGAAGATAACTTAAAAATTCAAAACTGATTGCTCAAACTTTGGCAACTTAGCTTTTCTGTCATTTGCTTTCCGGTAAGGCGAAACTTCCTTGAACGATGCCTGGTCCACACCATGGTCCACACCATCATCTTCTCCTTTCCCCCCGGCAAACTTGTGTGCGAGGGAACCTTTCTTTCCTTTTTGAGAAAAACAAAGAAGAGAAAATAAAGATATGGAGCCTTACGGCTCGTTATTTCTTACCGGGGTAGGTGCTGCACAAAGTATCAGATAACGAATGCAAAGAATAGAAAGCATGAAATTGACAAGATGTGCGGAGCACATGAGCTTTACTTATCCAAGGGTTCTGCGCCCGGCTTTGTACAAAGGATTACATGCAACATCGGCAAGACTTGTACAAAAGGTGGTTGCCGGAACGGGTTCCGGCAACCGCGCCCTACGGGTAAAACTTACGAAGATGCTCAATGTTCCAGGAGTTGCTCACCGGAATGCCATATTCGGTCTCAAGGCGGACAGCGCCAGGCCTAGTGACTCGTTTCACCCGGTAAGGGCCTTCCCACTTTGGCGTCAACTTGTTGGAATTCTTGGCGGACTGAACGCGCCAAAGAACAAGGTCGCCTTCCTCGAGACTTCTGGCATTAACTTTGCGGCTATGGTAGCGGCGCAAAGCTTGCTGGTATCGAGCAGCTCGTACAGCAGCCTGAAGACGGTCCTCCTCAAGGAGCAGTGCGTCATCTTGCCGCAGCTGCTCTTGCTCAAGCTCATCATAAGCGAGCACTCGAGGTGACCCGTATACGAGTTCCATGGGGAGAACTGCCTCTGCTCCATAGACTAGAGCGAAAAGTGTCTGGCCAGTGGCTCGATTTGGTGTCGTCCTGATCGACCAAAGAACCACCGGCAGCTCCTCAATCCAGTTCTTTCCGCACCTGTGCAGCCTGTCGAAAGTCCTAGTCTTGAGCCCGCGCAACACTTCAGCATTTGCCCTCTCCGCTTGACCGTTGCTTCTCGGATGAGCAACAGAAGCGAAGGAGACCTTGGCGCCAAGATCTTGGACGTACTGCATGAAGGTGTGGCTCGTGAATTGTGTGCCGTTGTCGGTGATGATCCTGTTAGGGATCTCGAAGCGGCAAATAATCGACCTGAAGAACTTGACTGCTGACTGTGCTGTCACCTTCCTCACTGGTTCCACTTCTGGCCACTTTGTGAACTTGTCGATTGCAACGTACAAGTACTCAAAGCCCCCGACAGCTCGGGGAAAAGGGCCGAGGATATCGAGCCCCCAGACTGAAAATGGCCAGGATAAAGGTATCGTCTGGACAGCTTGAGCTGGCTGGTGTATCTGCTTGGAATGGAACTGGCACGCTTCACACTTGGTTACTTGTGTAGTTGCATCCTGGAGGGCTGTCGGCCAAAAGAAACCTTGCCGGAACGCTTTGCCGGCAAGTGCTCTTGCGCCAATGTGGTGACCACATATGCCTCCATGTATCTCTGCCAACAGCTTTTGTCCGTCTTCCCGGTGAACACACTTCAATTTCACGCCGTTGAGTCTTCTTCTGTACAGTGTGTTGTCGACAAACTGGTACATACTTGAATGCCGGGCTACTCTTTCCGCTTCTTCTTGCTCTTCGGGAAGTTCTCCTGTCTGAAGGAAACGTACAATCTGTTGTGCCCATGCTGGAGCTTGCGGCTCGACAACAAGGACTAAAGGCACATCTGCTGCTGCGGGAACATCTGCTTCTACGGCGAGAACCTGCAGCTCAGCCGGAGCTTGATGTTCCCCGACAAGCTTGCCGGAGCAAAACTTGTCGGGAGCGTCTGCTTCAACGGAACAAATTCTAGTGCTTGCCAGAGCAGACTGCTCCTCAGCACTCTTGGCGTTGATTTTGACGACCTTCTTGGCGGCGGCTTCGGGAAGCTTAGCCGGAAAATAGTCACCAGAAATCAACTTCCTCTTTTTGCTCTGTCCAGTTGATGGCGTTACAGATGGTTGAGTCAGCTTGAGCACAAAGATCCCTGGTTCCACAGGTAACTTAAGTGCGGCGCACTTTGACAGGCCATCGGCAATGTCGTTCTGAGCTCTTGGAACATGTTCCATCTGTAGGCCGTCAAAGTGCTCTTCTAGCTTTCTCACTTCATCAACGTAGGCTTCCATCAACGGACTCTGATAATTCTTGTTCACTTGGCGGACGACAAGCTGTGAGTCACCCCTAACAATGAGCTTCTTGATCCCAAGGTCTGCTGTGATCCTGAGACCGGCAAGCAATCCTTCATACTCTGCAGTATTGTTCGTTCCTTGCTCCTTGGGAAAGTGCATCTGGACTACGTACTTGAGGTGCTCTCCGGTGGATGCAACAAGTAGCACGCCCGCACCGGCGCCTTGCAGCGAGAAGGCACCATCAAAGTACATCAGCCACTCTTTGCTTGCTTCGTTGACGGGGATGCTCGTCTCTGGAATTTCTTCATCTTGTGTTGGCGTCCATTCTGCTATGAACTCTGCCAATGCTCTGCTTTGGATAGTTGAAGTGCTCTCAAACTTGAGGCCAAAGCTTGACAGTTCCAGTGCCCACTCGACAATCCTGCCTGTTGCTTCTGGATTTTGCAGTATCCTCTTCAGCGGAAAACGAGTGACGACTGTGATCTCATGTGCTTGGAAGTAATGGTGCAGCTTTCTCGAGGCCATGAGAAGGCCGAAAAGCAATTTCTGCACACCAGAGTACCTTGACCTAGCCCCCTGCAGAAGGGAACTGACAAAGTAAACTGGGCGCTGCACCATTCTTTTCTGCATCTTGTCACGCTCCTGCGCAGATCCATCTTTGTCGGGACCAGAGCTTGCCGGTGAAGTCCCCTGATTGTCGCTGGATGCATCTGCCATGGTTGCTGGCTCATCATCCGCCTCCCTTTCCGCTACTAACGCAGCACTAACCACTTGATTAGTTGCCGCTATATATAGCAGCAACTTCTCTTGTGGCTTAGGTGCGACAAGTGTTGGAGTGGAGGACAGGTATCTCTTTAAGTCCTGCAGCGCAGCCTCCGCCTCTGGAGTCCATTTCATTGGACCTTCCTTTTTCAATATTTTGAAAAACGGCAGGGCACGCTCGGCAGACCTAGAGATAAACCTGCTGAGAGAAGCTGCGCAACCGGCAAGTCTTCGTACATCCTTGACGCGCTTTGGTGCTTCAATCTGCTCAATGGCCTTGATCTTGTCGGGATTGGCTTTAATTCCCCGCTGAGACACGAAGAACCCGAGAAGCTTGCCGGAAGGGCCTTGATCTTGTCGGGGGCTCCTGTTGTTCCGCCGCCGGCTTCTCTTTGCCGGGGCAATCTCCTCACTATCAGATCCCCCTGCTCCTATATTTTCTCCGGGGAGTTTCCTCCCTTCCTCAGCACGCGCACACTTGTCGGCCAGGGCATATAGCTCACTGACGTCTCTGATCTTGCACATCGCCATCTCCTCCCGCATCCTGCGGTTTCGCACGTTCTGATGGAACGCGCTGATTACCGCGGCAGGGTGGACATCTGGGATATTGTGCTGTACGCGGCTGAATCTCTGAATGTACTTGCGCAGGGGCTCTCCTTCCTTCTGGGCGAGCAGATGAAGATCGCTTTCTTGGCCATGAGGCTTGTGGCCACCTGTAAAGGCGCCGACAAACTGATGGCATAGATCTGCCCAGGAGGATATGGAGTTATCTGGCAAGTGCATGAGCCAGGATCTGACATTGGGCTTGAGCACCAGCAGGAAGTAGTTGGCAAGGATCTTGTCGTCTCGTCCCCCGGCAGCCTGCACCGCGATGGTGTAGATGCTGAGGAACTCCGACGGATGCGACTTGCTGTCGTACTTCTCTGGCACGTTTGGCTTGAAATTCTTCCTGTTGGGCCACTGGACTTGCCGCAGCTCACGAGTGAACACAGGGCAACCTACCGCGTACGGCAAGTCACCTGGTTCCCCTGGCGCATGCATGTCGACAGAGGGCCCAGCGCGCTGGTCTGATTGACGTCGCGCTTCTCTTCGGCGCTCGATGCGAGTACGAGCGTCTTCTTGTTGTCGTTCGTGAAGAACTTGGCGCTGATCGCGACGAGCTCATGGATCTGACGATGCGGTGGAGTCGCTGTCGAGGTTGATCCGGCGAGTCGGCGATCTTGGCCTTCGAGGTGGAGAGCGCATGGTGGTCGCACCCCCACCGGTTTCGTCGCCATCGGCTCGTGCCTGGCGGTCCTGCCGCGGCGGCGATGTACTCGGCTGCCGCGGAGTGTCGCCGTTGGCGAAGCCAATGAGACTTTCAATGGTGGCCCTCCATCCGTCGATCTTGTCTTCCGTTGGAGGGTAATCCAGGAGCAGTTGGGCTCGCGCCAAAGCTTCTGCTGGAGTGGTGGGTGGCAGCGGCGAACGGTGCGAGGAGCGGGATATGCTCGGACTTCTAACTATGTTAGAAGGAGCAGTATCCCGTCCAGGCGACCGTGTCTCACTCGTGTCAGCATGTTGGCACGCATGCTGGTCTTGAGCACCCCGAGATCCACCAGCTCGATCTTGGCCCAACAAACGTATGGCACTGCGAGTACCATGACGCTGTCGGTCCTGCGCCTCCTGAGATGGGCGCGGTACATGTACGGACGCCGAGGTCTGTGCAGCCTTGTCCTTGGACCTGGCAGCATCGTGAGCTTCCTCGTCGATGCCCGTTCTTCGGCCAGCGTCTACCCCACCACTCGTTTGCTCCGGTGGTGGTGGGATCGACGTGAACGGAACAGTTGCCGCCGAAGTCTTCTTCTTCGGTGGCATGTCGATGAAGAAGATGAAGATCTAGCTCGTGTGCACGCCGGATCAGGTTCACACAACCTCGACGCCCCCTACCTGGCGCGCCAAAGATGTCGGGGAAGCTGATCCACGAACACCTATGGAGACCGGCGGACCGGGCCCCTTTTGGTTCGGCGGGGGGCGGAGATCGCACGAAGAGCGGATCGAGGCGAAGCACACGAGCAGTTTACCCAGCTTCGGAGCTCTCCGGAGAGATAATACTCCTACTGCTGCTTGTCTGATTGTATTGAGTTCTTGCTCAGGAGCGCCGAGTGCTACAGTACACTCGAGCTGCTAACGAGACCGAGCGTGAGTGTTTTCTGGTTTCGAACCGAACGAACCCCACCCCTCTCTACATTGCGCATGGGCCTCCTTTTATATGCTCAAGGGGTCACCGATAGGTGGCAACGCAGACAAGGGCAAAAATGGAAAAGGAGTTGTGGTTGGTACAACAAGCTGTACAGTGTATCATACCTAACCCTGACGGTAGGGGACAAAGGCATTAAATGCCCGTCTGCATCGCCCAAATAGTGCAAACAGGGACCGTCAGGGACGCCACCGCTTGCCACGATGGCAATCTTGTCAGCGTCGCTCGCCACCTCGCACCGCTGGCTGCACAGCCTCTTGCCACGCGCGCCTGGAAAGACCCCAAGGCGACACGTTGGTAGATGTGCTGGAGCGTGGGTACAGAGTGGTAGCCTGCCGCGGCAAGCGCCTTGCCGCGGCCGTTGTCTTGCCACGTCCGGAAGCTTGTCGCTCGCCGGGCCTTGCCGGGACGTGCGACGCGTCGCGGCAAGTTCCTTGAAATGCCTTGGTTGGCCTTCCCGGCAAGCTCCTCTTGTCGGGGCCTTGTCTCCTTGGCTTGAATACTTTGTTCTTGAATGGCTCCGAAGGAACCACGGAGGGCCTTGGCGGTCACCCGGCAAGCCTTGCCGTAGGGTGCTGCAACTGCCCGTGCACAAGTTCGGGATACTAGGGTACCCCTACTATAGTACACCGACAAACCACGTGTGCACCGTCAAGTTTCTCAAGCTCCTCCCCAAGTTCGTCAAGCTCCACCTCAACCTCAAGTGCAACAAGAGCGACACCAAGTGGAACAAGTGCTTCAAGACCCTCCTCCACACCAAGAGCGACATCATGAGGAACGAGCATTCGAGGACTTTCCAAGGCAAGAGCGATATCGCAACCGCTATCAAGATGAAGAGCAACGATATGGAAAACTCAAATTCACAATGCCCAAGTTCAATGGAAGCAATGATCCGGAAGAATATCTCTCATGGGCATTGAAGGTCGACAAAATCTTTCGTTTGCACAACTATGAGGAAGAGAAGAAGATCGCAATGGCAGCACTTGAGTTCCAAGACTATGTGCTCATATGGTGGGAACAAGTCCTTGAGCGCCGAGAAGCAAGAGGTGACCCTCCAATCACCACTTGGGATCAAATGAAGGATGTCATGAGAGCACGATTTGTGCCCACCTACTACAACTGTGATCTCTTCAAGAAGCTACAACTCCTCAAGCAAGGAACAAAGAGTGTTGAAGAATACTACAAGGAAATGGAAATAGCCATGATTCGAGCCAATGTCAAGGAAGATGATGAGCAAACAATGGCACGATTCTTGAATGGACTCAATCACCCCATCAAGAAGATCGCCGACTTCCAACCCTATTCCAACCTCATCGAGCTAGTACATCAAGCGACCAAGGCGGAACGTCAAGTACAAGATGACTTCAAGTACTCCTCCCAGACATACGGCTTCTCCAACAATCAAGCTTCAACAACTCCTCTAACATCTACGTCAACCAAGCCTTCTCCAAGCAACGATGACAAGACATCATACAAGAATCCTTCATCAAGTTCAAGTCGTCTTCCTCCTACTACAAGCAACTACAAGCCGCGTGCTTCTTCCTCAACTCCGACCGATGAGACCGTCAAGACAAGTTCACTCAAGTGCTTCACATGTGGCGGCCGAGGCCACAAGTCCTTCCAATGCATCAACAAGCGCACCATGCTCCTCAACGACGATGGCACCTACGACTCAATGAGTGAAGATGAAATAGAATCTATTGAGCAAGTGGCCATGCACCGGCGCGTGAACGAGGATGAAGATGATCAAGTCTTTTGTGATGAAGATATGAGCCCCGCTTTCGTTGTCTCCAAGGTCTTGACACTTCAACATCAACAAGAAGAAGACCAATGATGCCATATCTTCCACACCAAGGCAGGCATCAATGGAAGTTCCGTCAAGGTCATCATCGATGGAGATAGTTGCCACAACTTGGCAAGCGAAGAACTATGCTCCAAGCTTCAATTGTTCAAGAGGAAGCACCCGCACCCCTACAAGGTTCAATGGCTTAGTGACTCCGGAAATATACGAGTTGAGCATACGGTCCAAGTATCCTTCAAAATTGGTGCATATGAAGACACTTTGGAATGTGATGTGGTCCCAATGACCGTTTGCCACCTCCTTCTTGGTCGACCATGGAAATTCGACCGTGGTGTCGTCCACAATGGGCGAACCAATCACTATAGCTTCAAGATGAAAGGGAAGGAGTATGTGCTGCGACCTATGTCTCCTAGTCAAGTGATAGCCGACAAGCAAGCCACCCACCATAGAGAGAAGAGTGAGAAAGTGATCCACCAAAACATGAGTGAGAGCAACAAGCCAAACTTGAGCGCCTCTTCGCCTAGAGAGAAAAAACTCATACTATTTGCCACAAAAAGTGAGATGAGAGAAGTGTGTGAGAACCCATCGAACGTGATGCACTTTCTCCTTGTGTGCAAGGATGGAGAACCAAAAACTAACACTACTCACGAGCTACCTTTGGTGTTTCAATCTCTTTTGCAGGAATTTCAAGCTCTATGCGCCAAGCTCGGAAGCAAGCTCTTGTTCTCATCCGCATACCATCCTCAAACCGACGGCCGAACAGAGGTGACAAACCGGACACTATCCACCCTACTTGACGTGTTGATCAAGAAGAACATCAAGGAGTGGGAGGCGTGTCTACCCATCGCCGAGTACGCCTACAACCGCGCAAGATATTCGACTACCGGCAAGTCCCCCTTCGAGGTCGTCTACGGCTTCAACCCGTTGTCCCCATTGGACATCCTACCTCTCCCTCTACAAGAGCGCACCAACATGGATGCGAGTGAACGAGCAAGCTACATCAAGAAGATGCATGAAGATACAATAAACATCATCGAGCGCCACGTACATCGACTAGCAACCAAGCTCAACGTCAACATACAACCCATGATCTGCAACATAGGTGATCTCGTGTGGCTACACCTTCGCAAGGACCGCTTCCCCAACGAACGCAAGTCCAAACTACTACCTCGAGCCGATGGACCATTCAAGGTGCTCGCACGCTACAACAACAATGCCTACAAGATTGAACTCCCACGAGACAAGTACAACGTGAGCGACATCTTCAACGTCAAAGACCTCTTGCCTTTCCATGGTGATGAAGATGTTGATCCGAGGTCGGATCCTTTCGAAGGGAGGGGAGATGATGCAGAGCATCCTTCCATCATCTCCATGGACTCTACATCAACACATCCACCCCCACAAGGACCCATGACAAGAGCTAGAGCACGTGCTTTGGAAACCTAGGTGAACTCCTCCCTACTAGATTTGCATATGGACACAAATGGAACATGTATACTACCTCAACAAAATATGCTATGCATCCTTAGGTATGAAGTGGAACAACACCAAGGAGCTCAGGAGCATCCCCAAGGAGAAGGAGAACCACCCCAAGGCCATAAGGATCAAGAAGGAGTGCAGCAGCCGCAAAACAGCATGTCCCAGGTGACCCCGTGCGCACGGGCCCCAGAGACCCCGTGCCCACGGGCTACACAGGAACCCGACGCTGGAGCACCCCGTGCGCACGGGCCTATACCGTGCCCACGGGACCCCCGTGCGCACGGGCCCAACTTATCCCATGCGCACGGGCCTCCCAGGATGGCCGGCTGAGATTGGATCTCCGACTCCCCTTCGTCTCCTTCGACCCCAAGCCTATATAATTCGTACCTAGGGCCATGTTTAGGGTTAGCAAAGTATTGGATGATATCTTGGTGAGTTTTGCTCCATTACCTTCCCTCTTTGAGGATCAAGACCCCATAGGTAAGAATCCTTGAGGATTTCAAGACCTCCATTGGGAGAAGACTACCACCAAGACCCCTCTTCCTTTGGATTTGGGATGAACTTTGCCATTGTATCTTTCCATTGATTGTGTTTGAGACTTGTGGATCTTGTGTTGTTACTCTAGTGGATGTGTAATTGGGAATTGTTGGAGTGATTTTCTCTTTGTGTTCTTGTGATTTCTCTCCATTTTCCCCCTCCAAGTGTGAAAAGATCCTTCCTAGGGTTCTACCCTACATCAGTACCTCTATGCTAAACTAAGGCACACATTAGGTCTGGCACACAACATTGCATACATGATAGAACCTATGGCTGAAGCATAGGGAATGACCTTCATTTTCTCTCTATCTTCTGCAGTGGTCGGGCATTGAGTCTGACTCAACTTCATACCTTGTAACACAGGCAAAAACCCTTTCTTTGCTTGATCCATTTTGAACCTCTTCTAAACTTTATCAAGGTATGTGCTTTGTGAAATTCCAATTAAGCGTGTTGATCTATCTCTATAGATCTTGATGCCAATATCTAAGCAACTTCACCGAGGTCTTTCATAGAAAAACTTTTATTCAAGTATCCCTTTATGCTATCCAGAAATTCTATATCATTTCCAATCAACAATATGTCATCCACATATAATATTAGAAACGCTACAGAGCTCCCACTCACTTTCTTGTAAATACAGGCTTCTCCAAAAGTCTGTATAAAACCATATGCTTTGATCACACTATCAAAACGTTTATTCCAACTCCGAGAGGCTTACACCAGTCCATAAATGGATAGCTGGAGCTTGCACACTTTGTTAGCATCCTTTGGATCGATAAAACCTTCTGGTTGCATCATATACAACTCTTCTTCCAGAAATCCATTCAGGAATGTAGTTCTTACATCCATTTTGCCAAATTTGATAATCATAAAATGCGGCAATTGCTAACATGATTCGGACAGACTTAAGCATCACTACGGGTGAGAAAGTTCATCATAGTCAACTCCTTGAACTTGTTGAAAACCTTTCGCAACAAGTCGAGCTTTGTAGACAGTAACATTACCGTCAGCGCCAGTCTTCTTCTTGAAGATCCATTTATTCTCTATGGCTTGCCGATCATCGGGCAAGTCAACCAAAGTCCATACTTTGTTCTCATACATGGATCCCATCTCAGATTTCATGGCTTTAAGCCATTTCGTGGAATCTGGGCTCATCATCGCTTCCTCATAGTTTGTAGTTTTGTCATGGTCAAGTAACATGACCTCCAGAATAGGATTACCGTACCACTCTGGTGCGGATCTTACTGTGGTTGACCTACGAGGTTTGGTAGTAACTTGATCTGAAGTTTCATGATCACTATCATTAGCTTCCTCACTAATTGGTTTAGGAATCACTCGAACTGATTTCTGTTATGAACTACTTTGCAATTCAGGAGTAGGTACAATTACCTCATCAAGATCTACTTTCCTCCCACTCACTTCTTTCGAGAGAAACTCCTTCTCTAGAAAGGATCCATTCTTAGCAACGAATATCTTGCCTTCAGATCTGTGATAGAAGGTGTACCCAATAGTCTCCTTTGGGTATCCTATGAAGACACATTTCTCCGATTTGGGTTCGAGCTTATCAGGTTGATTTTTTTTCACATAAGCATCGCAGCCCCAAACTTTAAGAAACAACAACTTTGGTTTCTTGCCAAACCACAGTTCATAACGTGTCGTCTTAACGGATTTAGATGGTGCCCTAATTAACGTGAATGCAGCCGTCTCTAAAGCATAACCCCAAAACGATAGCGGTAAATCAGTAAGAGACATCATAGGTCGCACCATATCTAATAAAGTGCGGTTACGATGTTCGGACACACCATTACGTTGTGGTGTTCCAGGTGGCGTGAGTTGTGAAACTATTCCGCGTGGTTTCAAATGAAGACCAAACTCGTAACTCAAATATTCACCTCCATGATCAGATCATAGAAACTTTATTTTCTTGTTACGATGATTTTCCACTTCACTCTGAAATTCTTTGAACTTTTCAAATGTTTCAGACTTATGTTTCATCAAGTAGATATATCCATATCTGCTCAAATCATCTGTGAAGGTCAGAAAATAACGATACTCGCCGCGAGCCTCAACACTCATCGGACCGCATACATCAGTATGTATTATTTCCAACAAGTCTATTGCTCGCTCCATAGTTCCAGAGAACGGAGTCTTAGTCATCTTGCCCATGAGGCATGGTTCACAAGCATCAAGTGATTCGAAAAGCCCATCAGCATGGAGTTTCTTCATGCGCTTTACACCAATATGACCCAAACGGTAGTGCCACAAATAAGTTGCACTATCATTATTAAACTTATATCTTTTGGCTTCAATACTATGAATATGTGTCTCACTACTATCGAGATTCAACAAAAATAGACCACTCATCAAGGGTGCATGACCATAAAAGATATTACTCATATAAATAGGACAACCATTATTCTCTGATTTAAATGAATAACCGTCTTGCATCAAACAAGATCCAGATATAATGTTCATTCTTAACACTGGCACCAAATAACAATTATTCAGGTCTAAAACTAATCCCGAAGGTAGATGTAGAGGTAGCGAGCTGACGGCGATCACATCGACTTTGGAACCATTTCCCACGCGCATCGGCACCTCGTCCTTAGCCAATCTTCGCTTAATCTGTAGCCCCTGTTTTGAGTTGCAAATATGAGCAATAGAACCAGTATCAAATACCGAGGCGCTACTACGAGCATTAGTAAGGTACACATTAATAACATGTATATTGAATATACCTTTCACTTTGCCATCCTTCTTATCCGCCAAATACTTGGGGCAGCTCTGCTTCCAGTGACCAGTCCCTTTGCAGTAGAAGCACCCAGTCTCTGTCTTAGGTTCAGACTTGGGCTTCTTCACTTGAGCAACAACTTGCTTGTCGTTCTTCTTGAAGTTCCCCTTCTTCCCTTTACCCCTTTTCTGGAAACTAGTGGTCTTGTTAACCATCAACACTTGATGCTCCTTCTTGATTTCTACCTCCGCAGCTTTTAGCATCGCGAAGAGCTTGAGAATTGTTTTATGCATCCCTTGCATATTATAGTTCATCATGAAGCTTTTATAGTTTGGTGGTAGTGATTGAAGAACCCTGTCAATGACACTATCATCAGGAAGATTAACTCCCGGTTGAGTCAAGTGGTTGTGGTACCCAGACATTCTGAGTATATGTTCAATGATAGAACTATTCTCCTCCATCTTGCAGCTATAGAACTTATTGGAGACTTCATATATCTCAATCCGTGTATTTGCTTGAAATATTAACTTCAACTCCTGGAACATCTCATATGCTCCATGACGTTCAAAACATCGTTGAAGTCCCGGTTCTAAGCAGTAAAACATGGCACACTGAACTACCGAGTAGTCATCAGCTTTGCTCTGCCAGATGTTCATAACGTTCGGAGTTGCTCCTGCAGCGGTGCTTCCAGGACGTAATTCTTCTGTGCAACAATGAGGATAATCCTCAAGTTACAGACCTAGTCCGTGTAGTTGCTACCATCATCTTTCAACTTAGCTTTCTCTAGGAACGCATTAAAATTCAAAGGAACAGTAGCACGGGCCATTGAGCTACAATAACATAGACATGCAAAATACTATCAGGTACTAAGTTCATGATAAATTAAAGTTGAATTAATCATATTACTTAAGAACTCCCACTTAGATAGACATCTCTCTAGTCATCTAAATGATCAGGTGATCCATATCAACTAAACCATGTCCGATCATCACTTGAGATGGAGTAGCTTTGAATGGTGAACATCACTATGTTGATTATATCTACTATATGATTCACGCTCGACCTTTCGGTCTCAGTGTTCCGAGGATATATCTGCATATGCTAGGCTCGTCAAGTTTAACCCGAGTATTTCGCGTGTGCCAAATTGGCTTTCAAAAGTTGTATGTGAACGTAGAGCTTATCACACCCGATCATCACACGGTGCATACTCAGGGAGAACACCTGTACCTTGAAATTTAGTGAGAGATCATCTTATAATGCTACCGCCGTACTAAGTAAAATAAGATGCATAAAGGATAAACATCACATGCAGTCAATATAAGTGATATGATATGGCCATCATCATCTTGTGCCTTTGATCTCCATCTCCAAAGCACCGTCATGATCACCATCATTACCGTCTTGACACCTTGATCTCCATCATAGTATCGTTGTTGTCTCGCCAACTATTGCTTCTACGACTATCGCTACCGCTTAGTGATAAAGTAAAGCAATTACATGGCGATTTCATTTCATACAATAAAGCGACAACCATATGGCTCCTACCAGTTGCCAATAACTTTTATGAAACATGATCATCTCATACAACAATTTAGATATCATCACGTCTTGACCATATCACATCACAGCAAGCCCTGCAAAAACAAGTTAGACGTCCTCTACTTTGTTGTTGCAAGTTTTATGTGGCTGCTACGGGCTTCTGGCAAGAACCGTTCTTACCTACACATCAAAACCACAACGATTTTCGTCAAGTGTGTTGTTTTAACCTTCAACAAGGACCGGGCGTAGTCAAACTCGATTCAACTAAAGTTGGAGAAACAAACACCCACTAGCTGTTGGGGAACGTAGTAATTTCAAAATTTTCCTACGCACACGCAAGATCATGGTGATGCATAGCAACGAGAGGGGAGAGTAATGTCCACGTACCCTCGTAGACCGTAAGCGGAAGCGTTATGACAACGCGGTTGATGTAGTCGTATGTCTTCACGATCTGACCGATCCAAGTACCGAACGTACGTCACCTCCGAGTTCAGCACACGTTCAGCTCGATGACGACCCTCGAACTCCGATCCAGCCAAGTGTCGAGAGAGAGTTCCGTCAGCACGACGGCGTGGTGACGATCTTGATGTTCTACCAACGCAGGGCTTCGCCTAAGCACCGCTACGATATTATCGAGGTGGATTATGGTGGAGGGAGGCACCGCACACGGCTAAGAGATCCAAGGGATCAATTGTTGTTGTGTCTATGGGGTGCCCCCCTGCCCCCGTATATAAAGGAGCAAGGGGGGAGGCAGCCAACCTAGGGAGGAGGCACGCCAAGGGGAGTCCTACTCCCACCGGGAGTAGGACTCCTTCTTTCCTAGTCCAACTAGGAGAAGGGGGGAAAGGAGGGGAGTGGAGAAGGAAGGGAGAGGGGGGCCGCGCCCCAAACCCCTTGTCCAATTCGGACTTGGCTTGGGAGGGGCGCGTGCCACCTCCTAGATCCTTCCCACTAAGGCCCGTTAAGGCCCAATACTCTTCCCCGTATTCCGGTAACTCCCTGGTACTCCGAAAAATACCCGAACCACTCGGAACCTTTCCGATGTCCGAATATAGTCGTCCAATATATCGATCTTTATGTCTCGACCATTCCGAGACTCCTCGTCATGTCTTCGATCTCATCCGGGACTCCGAACTCCTTCGGTACATCAAAACATATAAACTCATAATAAAACTGTCATCGTAACTTTAAGCGTGCGGACCCTATGGGTTCGAGAACTATGTAGACATGACCTAGAACTATTCTCAGTCAATAACCAATAGCGGAACCTGGATGCTCATATTGGCTCCTACATATTCTGCGAAGATCTTTATCGGTCAAACCGCATAACAACATACATTGTTCCCTTTGTCATCGGTATGTTACTTGCCCGAGATTCGATCGTCGGTATCCAATACCTAGTTCAATCTCGTTACTGGCAAGTCTCTTTACTCGTTACGTAATGCATCATTCCGTAACTAACTCATTAGCTACATTGCTTGCAAGGCTTATAGTGATGTGCATTACCGAGAGGGCCCAGAGATACCTCTCCGACAATCGGAGTGACAAAACCTAATCTTGAAATACGCCAACCCAACATGTACCTTTGGAGACACCTGTAGTACTCCTTTATAATCACCCAGTTACTTGTGGCGTTTGGTAGCACCCAAAGTGTTCCTCCGGTAAACGGGAGTTGCATAATCTCATAGTTACAGGAACATGTATAAGTCATGAAGAAAGCAATAGCAATATACTAAACGATTAAGTGCTAAGGTAACGGAATGGGTCAAGTCAATCACATCATTCTTCTAATGATGTGATCTCGTTAATCAAATGACAACTCATGTCTATGGTTAGGAAACTTAACCATCTTTGATTAACGAGCTAGTCAAGTAGAGGCATACAAGTGACACTAAGTTTGTCTATGTATTCACACATGTATTATGTTTCCGGTTAATACAATTCTAGCATGAATAATAAACATTTATCATGAAATAAGGAAATAAATAATAACTTTATTATTGCCTCTAGGGCATATTTCCTTCAGTCTCCCACTTGCACTAGAGTCAATAATCTAGTTCACATCGCCATGTGATTTAACACCAATATTCACATCTGTATGTGATTAATACCCATAGTTCACATCGTCATGTGATCAACACCCAAAGGATACTAAGGTATGATCATGTTTTGCTTGTGAGAGAAGTTTAGTCAACGGGTCTGTCACATTCAGAGCCATATGTATTTTGCAAATATTCTATGTCTACAATGCTCTGCATGGAGCTACTCTAGCTAATTGCTCCCACTTTCAATATGTATGCAGATTGAGACTTAGAGTCATCTGGATCGGTGTAAAAGCTTGCATCCCCTTTATCACCTCCATAATCGAGAAACATATCCTTATTCTACTAAGGATAATTTTGACCAATGTCCAGTGATCTACTCCTAGATCACTACTATACTCCCTTGCCAAACCAGGGCAGAGTATATAATAGGTCTGGTCCATAGCATGGCATACTTTTATAGAACCTATGACTGATGCATAGGGAATGACTTTCATTCTCTTTCTATTTTCTGCCGTGGCCGGGTCTTGAGTCTTACTCAATTTCACACCTTTGCAACACAGGCAAGAACTCTTTCTTTGACTGTTCCATTTTGAACTATTTCAAAATCTTGACAAGGTATGTACTTATTGAAAAACTTATCAAGCGTCTTGATCTATCTCAATAGATCTTGATGCTCAATATGTAAGCAGCTTCACCGAGGTATTTCATTGAAAAACTTTTATTCAAGTATCCTTTTATGCTATCCAGAAATTCTCTTGCCGGATTCCGGGTTGCAATGATGGTGGCCTCCATATCCGCCCAATATGTTTTAACACGGGCAAGAGCCATCCGCGCACCCTCTATGCATGCCGACCTCTTGATGGCATCGATTCGTGATACGGCGCCAAGGAATTGTTGCACTAAACCAAAATAATTGTCCCGCCTCGGCCCCTTGGGCCATAGATGGTCTATTATAGACCTCATTGCAAGATCGGACAACCTATGGAGCTCGGCCACAGCGGCCATCCTTTCACTCAATGGCAACGGGTGCGTTGGAGCACTGAATTGCGACCAAAACAGCCTTTCTACTTCACTATCTTTTTGATTCTTGAAAACTTGGTCGCATCAGCCGTACTTTTTGCCAGATCCACATACGCATCTGCAGCGCTCCAGAGCCGATCCAGAGGAGCGTACTTTGGATCTAAGAACTTCATCCGCAACAAATAGGGGCTTCCAGCCACGATTTCGCCGGCCTGTCGAAGCTCCTCCTGCGCATCCCTAATTTCGGAACACGTCTCCTTGGCAGCCTAAAGGGACTTCTTCAGGTCAACCGACTTCTCCTAATTCTCCTTTTCAAGGAGCTCATACCGGTCGGCGGCGTCTCTCAGCTCCACAGCCAACTCGGCTATTTTATCTTCGCTTCGGCGATGAGCAGCCTGTTCAGCTCTCAAATCTTTGGCCGCCTTTAGGGCAGCCGCATTGCTAGCCCGGGCTTGTTCCTTGGCTAGGGCAAGCTCCGCCCTCAGGGCCTCCACGGCAGCAGCTCCGCCTACAGACGAAGCATGTTACATTAACATTATGCTCATCTTAATATTTCCTATAACAAATGAGGAAAAATGAGACGTACTCTATGACTCGTCAAGCCGCTCGTTTACAAGCGTGATGTCGGCGTCCACCACACCAATCTGTCACCTCAGTTCTGCGATTCAGCGGTCCGGTCTACCACCAGACCCTTAGCCACCTGGGCATGAATGTAGTGCGATCATTACTTAAGAGTGTGACCCTCCGTTTGCCGCCTAGGGCTGGCAACCAGAGTCTCAGGGGCTACTATCTATACGGAGCACACCTAGCGCGTGCGGTACAACCAAAAAATTACGTACTTCGTTATGTACCTCAAAGCCTTTGTGCAGGCTCGTAAAAGCTTCATTCAACCCGCTTGTGGCGGATGAAATCTTCTCAAACACCGTGCCCATTAACGCACGGTGATCCTTCGAGAGAGCAGCTTGCTCCAGAAGGCCCGTCAGCATGTCCTGCCGGTCGCCGGACTGTACCGGACCCTTCTTATTGCCCCCCGTGGGAGCCGAACGCTCCGGGCTCAGGGCGACCAAAGTGTTAGCTTCTGGCCTCGGCGAATCTGGACTCCTCTGTGACGACACCTTGGGGTCGCCCGCCCCATGGGGCAGAGAGGCAGGTGGGGTTTCACTCTCCATCATCTCCAGAAGAAGATCCCCCGAAGACGAACTCTGTGGAGAAGAGCTACTAGCCGGACTGCAGAGGATGGATCCTGGCTATTGTTCTCGGAGGAGGAAGCAGTAGCTTTCTATTTACGATTAACTTACAACTCGGTGGAGGGCTGGCCCGTTTGCGGGCATGGCGCGGTGAGGACGCCCTCCGGGGCAGGGCCCCCTGGTGAAGTTTTCTTCCCTTGTCTAGGCACCTCCATTTCCAAGTCTTCGGAGGCGGCCCTCTTCTTCCCGTGGAGGGAGGAAACCTTAGATTCCCCTCCCCGACTATCCTCCTTCATGGAGACAGTAACTTCCCCGGTTTGGATGGGAAATGTGTGAAGCTCTGCTTCTCTATTCTTCCCTTCTTCTTTCCCCGAGGGCACTTGACTTAGCGCGCGTCTAAGCATCCTGGCTATTGAAGGACTAGGCGAGCCTTCGGGAAGTGGTGTCGGACACCTGATTCTCTCCGCCTTGCTGAGCCAATCCTGGCCGCGGATGGTTTTCAGAATAACGTTGTGATAAATATACACGATGTTGTGATAAATATACACGAAGTGTTCGGTTTCAGGGTCACTTACTTGGGTATCTGGGCGGTTGCATCTCAGGCCCGCATCCTCGGTGGTGTCCGGACACTTTACCTGTGGTCCAAAGAATAACCTATACATCCCTTCGAGCGCCAGGCCGAAGAAGTGTTGAATAGTTCGCGGACCTTCTGGGTTGAACTCCCACATCCGGAGGGGCCGATGTTTGCACGGCAAGATCCGTCGGACTAGCATTACCTGAATTATGCTGACGAGACTGATGTCCCTCTCAAGAAGCTCCTGAATGCGGATCTGCAGTTTCGGTACGTCATTAGCAGGCCCCCTAGTCCAGTCCCATGTTGGCCCACGATGCCAGTTGAGGCGAAGGGCCCAAGCGGAAGTCGGGGGCAGCCGCCCACTTTGTGCCTCTGGGAGCCGTGACGTAGAACCACCTCCGCTGCCATAAATCATACACCTCCGGGAAGAAGCCCTCTAGCCATGGGGCATCGGCGTTTCTGCTTGTGCAGCGCCTCCGCACTCCGCGTGTCGCCCCTTCGGCTTTACATTGAAGGTCTTGAGCCATAAGCCGAAGTGTAGGGTGATGTGGAGGAAGGCTTCGCACACGACGATAAATGACGAGATGTGAAGGATGGAGTCCGCAGCTAGATCATGAAAATCTAGCCCGTAATAGAACATGAGCCCTCTCACAAAGGGATCGAGGGTGAAGCCTAAGCCATGGAGGAAGTGAGAAACAAATACGACGCTCTCGTTGGGCTCGGGAGTGGGGATGACCTGCCCTGGAGCAGGAAGCCTGTGCTTGATGTCAGCAGTCAGATATCTGACCTCCCTAAGCTTCGCAATGTCCTCCTCTATGACAGAGGAGGCCATCCACCGGCCTTGAAGGTTGGACCTGGACATGATTGAAGATCCTAAGTGCCTAAGCTTGAGCTTCAGGTGTTGGGACCCGAGATGCAGTAAGGCGCAAGCGTGGTAATAGAGAGGGATAGGCCTCGACCCCTCTATAAAGGGGGTGAATATCAAGCATCCTCAGCATAACGGTTTTTGGACTCGCCTAAAATAACGGAGTCATACCAACAGGCGTAGTGGGGGTTGCCCGCACCCGTATTGATGGGAATCCCGCAATAAGGGGGACACGATCTCTGCTTCGACGAGGCGTGCCAATAAAACCGCCTTGCAGTATGTGTCGTGGCGGGCTGAGAAAAACCGATTCATATTGATCCAGTCCGTGGCGTAAGGGCACACCATGAAAAATTGTTAGCAGATTAGATTTGTAAAGTGTTATGCTCTCCACGATGGTGTGTGGAAATTATCTTACAAAGCCGGACACGATCCTTAACCTACCTTGTAATATTCGGAGATGGAACCCGCCTTGCAATGCCAAAGACAATCTGCGCGCCGGACTCATCGCCATTGAAGCCTGGTTCAGGGGCTACTGAGGGAGTCCTGGATTAGGGGGTATCCAGACAGCCGGACTATATACTTTGACCGGACTGTTGGACTATGAAGATACAAGACTCAAGACTTCGTCCCATGTCCGGATGGGACTCTCCTTTGCGTGGAAGACAAGCTTGGCGATTCGGGTGTTAGATCTCCTTCTTCGTAACCGACTCTGTGTAACCCTAGCCCCCTTCGGTGTCTATATAAACCGGAGGGTTTAGTCCGTAGGACCAGGACAATCATAATCATAGGCTAGCTCCTAGGGTTTAGCCTCTACGATCTCGTGGTAGATAAACTCTTGTAATACGTGTATCATCAAGATCAATCAAGCAGGAAGTAGGGTATTACCTCCATCGAGAGGGACCGAACCTGGGTAAAACATCGTGTCCCCTGCCTCCTGTTACCATTAGCCTTAGACGCATAGTTCAGGACCCCCTACCCGAGATCCACCGGTTTTGACACCGACACCGCCCTCCTCCCCAACTCACTGCACTCCCTCACTCTCACTCTCCCTCCATCGATCGACTCATCCACGCTGCCGCCATTGCCGTCCATCCGCCATCGCCCTCGTCGTCTGCCGTCGTCTACCGTCATCACCGTCTTCCGTCGTCATCGTCCGTCCGCTGTTGCCATTGCCGTCCATCCGCTGCCGCCATCGCCGTCCATCTGCTGCATCCGTCGCCATCATCGATGATCCGCCCCGTTGTCCTCCACTCGGCAATACACATTGTCGTCCCTACTGTCCCCGCCTCTCTCTCCGGCTTTGCTCCTCGCCACCCGTGGCCGTGGTCACCCCGCACATGGCAGCCGCAGTAGCAGCCATACACATGCACACGGGCATTCGACTAGGGTTAGGGTATATATTTTTTGTTATTGTGTGTTCATAATCGTTAGTGAGTTCAATTTATTCATACTAGAGTTCAAATATAGTTGTAGTATATAGCTCTATAGTTTTGAAGGCACACATCAAAACTATTATAGTAGTAGCAGCCACATGCATAACCATCAACGAGGAAACACAAATTTTACATATTAGAAGTTAATTATATAGTCTATTTACATTATTTATGTTCATATCAAGTTCAATAATATGCTGTAGTAGATGGCCTCAGTTAATTACAGTTATACATGTTATAAGTGCTAAAGTTTTGGTGAAGCATTGATTCATTTCCATTTTGCCAGATTTCTAGCACTTCATGTGTCCATTTTTACGAATAGGTCATGCCAAATTTCCTTGTTTATTGATATTGTGTTGTAATAGATGTCCTCATTTCTTTACTATAAGCTCTAAAGTTTTGGCGAAACGTTGATTTATTTTTGTTTCGCCAAATTTCTAGATATTAATTTTTCCATTTTTATGTAGAGGTCATGCCAATATTTTTGTTTATTTTTAATTCAGATTGTGTTGTTGAAGATTTCTTTGGTTCATTCGCCAAATTTATCTATCTGCATGTTTTAGGTCCTTTTTCCGAAATGGCGGACAGCGACGTATACTGTGGTGTTTGCCAGAGGACCTGGGGAAGTGGGGCGCCCAAATCCAAAACCCCATCACTGGCAAGAAACACTGGCTCGGCACGTTCGACTTCGCCGAGGAACTGGCGCACGCTTATGATGCCAAGGCGCTCGAGTACCAGGGGAGAAGGGCCCATCTCAACTTTCATCAGGATGCTTGGCGCGTGAGTGAGATAGTGCCTCCGAATATGAGGATAGTTGATATGTCTCCAATGTATCGATTTTGAGTTTTACAGAAAAGGAATACCAAACGGAATAAAACTTTCATGATGATTTTTCTTGGGACAGAAGACATCCACGGAACTTGGAGAGGAAGGCAGAAGAGTCCCGAGGGATCCACAAGGCCTCAGGGCGCACCCCCTGGCTTGTGCCTCCCCGGAGTCCTCTAACCCTACTCTTTGGCCTATAAATTCCCAAATATTCCCAAACCATCGGAGGCATCCACGAAAGTACTTTTCCGCCGCCGCAAGCCTCTGTTCCCGTGAGCTCCCATCTTGGGGCCTTTTTCGGCATCCTGCCGGAGGGGAATTCGATCACGGAGGGCATCTACATCAACTCGATTTCCCTACCGATGAAGCGTGAGTATTTTACCACAGACCTACGGGTCCATAGCTAGTAGCTAGATGGTTCTTCTCTCTCTCTTTGATCTTCAATACAATATTCTCCTCGATGTTCTTGGAGTTCCATCCGATATAATATTCTTTTGCGGTGTGTTTGTCGAGATCCGATGAATTGTGGATTTATGATCAGATTATCTATGAATATTATTTGAGTCTTTTCTGAATCCTTATATGCATGATTAAATATCTTTGTATTTCTCTTCGAATTGTTGGTTTGCTTTGGCCAACTAGATTAATTCTTCTTGCAATGGGAGAGGTGCTTTGTTTTGGGTTCAATCTTGTGGTGTCCTCACCCAGTGACAGAAAGGGTAGCGAGGCACATATTGTATTATTGCCATCAAGGGTAAAAAGATGGGGTTTTCATCATATTGCTTGAGTTTATCCCTCTACATCATGTCATCTTACTGAAGGCGTTACTCCGTTCTTATGAAATTAATTCTCTAGATGCATGCTGGATAGCAGTCGATGTGTGGAGTAATAGTAGTAGATGCATTGTTTTGGTCTACTTGACACAGATGTGATGCCTATATTCATAATCATTGCCTTGGATAAGTGTATAAATATGGGGTTTTCATCATATTGCTTGAGTTTATCCCTCCACATCATGTCATCTTACTTAAGGCGTTACTCCGTTCTTATGAACTTCATACTCTAGATGCATGCTGGAGAGCGGTCGATGTGTGGAGTAATAGTAGTAGATGCAGAATCGTTTCGGTCTACTTAACACGAACGTGATGCCTATATTCATAATCATTGCCTTGGATATCATCATAGTTTTGCGCTTTTCTATCAATTGCTCGACAGTGATTTGTTCACCCACCGTATGTTTTCTTTCAAGAGAGAAGCCTCTAGTGAAACCTATGGCCCCTGGATCTATTTTCCATCATATATTTTCAGATCTATAAAACCAAAAACCCAAAAATACCTTGCTGCAATTTATTTGTTTTTACTTTGTTTTATGTTTTAGTAATATTTTATATCTATCTCTATCGTATCTCATCCTTGCAAGTGACCGTGAAGGGATTGAGAACCCCTTTATCGCGTTGGGTGCAAGTGTTTGGTTATTTTGCATGTGCATAGATTGGAGACTTGCTCGTACCTCCTACTGGATTGATACCTTGGTTCTCAAACTGAGGGAAATACTTATCTCTACTTTGCTACATCACCCTTTCCTCTTCAAGGGAAAAACCAACGCAAGCTCAAGAAGTAGTAGGAAGAATTTCTGGTACCGTTGCCGGGGAGGTTCTATGTCAAGCCTACCAAGTACCAATCATAAACTTTCATCTCTTCCATTATATTATTTTCCATTTGCCTCTCGTTATCCTCTCCCCCGCTTCTAAAACATTTTCAGAAAATCAAAAAAATATTTGCCTTTTATTCGCCCTTCTTCCATTCTTCCTTCCTTTTGCTTTCTTGCTTGATCGGTTTCTTGCTACCATGTCTGAATCTGGGGAGGTTAGCGAAAATTTGGAGAATCTTGCTAGCATAAATCTTGAGGAAAATCTTGGAACTTGTTCTTTAGATAGTGAAATTGAAACTCCCCCTAATTATAAGGCGAAAACTTTTCATGTGGGAGACGATAATATTATTGGGAAAAGTATTATCAAGAATTCTTTGATTGTACAGGAACTTTGCCTATCAATAAGAGATTTATCCTTCTTGCTACAAATTTTTGTGCGGATGCCATTTCCATGCTTGTTGTTAAATTAGAAAGAAAATTTGCGCACATCCACCCCGCTTTGCAAAAGGTGTTTTATGAACCTCCCAACATTCATCATCCCAAGGCTAAAAAGATTGCCAGTACCATCCTTATGCGGGAGTTTGATTTTATAATACAAGAAGCTAGGGAATTTTTTTTATTTAAAACAATAAAGATATTGAGCATCCTCTGATTGAAGAAATTCTTCATGATAAAGAAACTTTGCGTAGCTTGGAATCTAGAGATTATCAGTCTTACAGTGAAAATCTTAGGAGGAGAGTTCCTTATTCAGAAATTACTCAAGCCCTTTACCTTGATACTTATGATAAATTTGATTGTTAACCGGGGAATTTATGTAGGATTTAATGATGATTGGTTGGAGGAGATGACTAGAGAACCAATTAAAAACAAGATACATATTTTATATGATGATATATATGGTGATGATCCAGACTATGGGTTTATGAATGTCAATATCACTAATCAAAGCCCTTTTCATTAATTAAGTTCACCCACTAGAAGGGAAAGAAAAGAAAAGAAAAGAAAGATTTGCTAAGAAAGGTTTTGGAAGATTTGATTAAGAAGGGGTTGGATGACAATACCTAGATCTATGTTTTATGCCTAGCTAGGGGCGTTAAACAATAACACTTGTTGGGAGGCAACCCAATTTTGTTTTTATGTTTTTTCTTTTTTCTTCTGTTCTTGAATAAATACACATTATCAAGTTTGTAGTAATTATGTTTTGGTCTTTTTAATTAGTGTTTGAGCCAAGTAAAGCCTTTGGGATACTTTGGTATATCATTGATTTGATCTTGCTGAAAAAGAGAAAATTTTGCGTCAAGTAACAGAATTGTTTAAAATCACAGAAGCTCAATAAAATCCTGATTTTTCTACACAAGATTGATATATGAATTGCCTCTGTTGTTCTAATTTTTCAGAATTTTTGGATTTACAAAAGTATACGAAGTTTACAGATTACTACAGACTGTTCTGTTTTTGACAGATTATGTTTTCTATGTGTCGTTTGCTTATTTTGATGAATCTATGGGTAGTATCGGGGGGTATGAACCATGGACAAGTTGGAATACAGTAGATGTTACACCAATATGAATAAAGAATGAGTTCACAATAGTACCAAAAGTGGTGATTTATTTTCTTATACTAACGGATCTCATGAGTTTTCTACTGAGTTTTGTGTTGTGAAGTTTTCAAGTTTTGGGTAAATATTTGATGGACTATGGAATAAGGAGTGGCAAGAGCCTAAGCTTGGGGATGCCCAAGGAACCCCAAGGTAACATTCAAGGACAACCAATCATCTAAGCTTGGGGATGCCCCGTATGGCATCCCCTCTTTCATCTGCAATCCATCAGTAAATTTAATCAAGGCTATATTTTTATTCACCACATAATATGTGTTTTGCTTGGAGCGTCTTATATGATATGAGTCTTTGCTTTTTAGTTGGCCACAATCATCCTTGCTGTACACACCTTTTGAGAGGTACACACATGAATCGTGAATTTATTAGAATACTCTATGTGTTTCACTTATATCTTTTGAGCTAGGCAATATATCTTTTTAGAGCATGGCGGTGGTTTTATTTTACAGAAATTATTGAACTCTCATGCTTCACTTATATTATTTTGAGAGTCTCTAAACAACATGGTAATTTTCTTAAGTTATGAATTTGGTCCTAATATGGTGGGCATCCAAGAGGGATATAATAAAAACTTTCATATAAAGAGCATTGCATACTATAGGAAGTTTGATTCTTTGCATTTGTTTTGAGATATAAAGATGGTGATATTAGAGTCATGGTAGTGAGTAATTGTGGATTGGTAGAAATACTTGCGTTAAAGTTTGTGATTCTCGTATCATGCACGTATGGTGAACCGTTATGTGATGAAGTCAGAGCATGATTTATTTTTTGATTGCCATCCTTTGTGTGGAGGTCAGGATCGCGCGATGGTTAACTCCCAACCCTTCCCCTAGGGGCATGCGTGTAGTACTTTGTTTCAATGGCTTATAGATTTTTCTAATAAGTATGTGAGTTCTTTATGACTAATGTTGAGTCCATGGATTATATGCACTCTCACCCTTCCACCATTGCTAGCCTCTCTAGTACCACGCTATTCTCGCCGGTGCATTAAACCCACCATATACCTTCCTCAAAACAGTCAACATACCTACCTATTATGGCATTTCCATGTCCATTCCGAGATATATTGCCATGCAACTTCCACCGTTCCGTTTATTATGACACACACCATAATTGTCATATTGCTTTGCATGATCATGTAGTTGACATAGTATTTGTGGCAATGCCACCATTCATTTTTTTATACGTGTCACTTTTGATCATTGCACATCCCGGTACACTGCCGGAGGCATTCATATAGAGGCATACTTTGTTCTAGAATTGAGTTGTAATTCTTGAGTTGTAAGTAAATAGAAGTGTGATGATCATCATTATTAGAGCATTGTCCCATGTGAGGAAAGGATGATGGAAGCTATGATTCCCTCAGAAGTTGGGATGAGTCTCCGGACTTTATAAAAAATAAAAGAGGCCAAAGAAGCCTAAAATAAAAAAAAGAGGCCAAGGAAGCCAACAGATAACCCACAAGTATAGGGAATCAATTGTAGCCTATTTCGATATGTAAGAGTGCCGAACCCAACGAGGAGCTGAAGGTAGAACAAATATTCCCTCAAGTTCTATCGACCACCGATACAACTCTACGCACGCTTGATGTTCGCTTTACCTAGAGCAAGTATAAAACTAGAAGTACTTTGTAGGTGTAATGGGATAGTTTTGCAAGAATATAAAGATAACGTAAATAAAAACTAGGGGCTATTTAGGTAAAGAAGCGATAAAATTAGTATAGCGAGTGTGGAAAAGTGGTGGTAGGAGTTGTGAAATTTTCCCTAAGCAATTGACTATTTTACTAGACCGATAGGAAGTTTTATGTGGGAGAGGCCTCTTCTAGCATGTCATCCCTGACTTGGAATTCTATGCACTTATGATTGGAACTATTAGCAAGCATCCGCAACTACTAACATTCATTAAGGTAAAACAAAACCATAGCATTAAGATATATTCCCCCCCTTCAATCCCGTATGCATCAATTTCTCTGCTAGGTTGAAGCTTCTGTCACTCTTACCCTCCAATACATAGTCCTATCAACATACAACTAACCCTATGGTGTGATCCACGCCTGCGCTCAGATGATGGACACCAAAGGACAGCAACATAACCACAAGCAAATTAAACCAATCATAGCAATTAACCCATTACCGATAGGACAACGAAAATCTACTCAGACATCATAGGATGGCAACACATCATTGGATAATAATATGAAGCATAAAGCACCATGTTTAAGTAGAGGGTACAAAGGGTTGCGGGAGAGTGGACCGCTATAGATATATGGGGAAAGGTGATGAAGATGTTGGTGAAGATGACAGAGGTATTGGTGTAGATCGTCGTTGCACGATGATGGCCCCAAAGGTGTTCCGGCGCCACCGGGAGAGAGGGAGAGAGAGCCCCCTTCTTCTTCTTCTTCTTCTTCTTCTTCCTTGAGCTTCTCCCTAGATGGGAGAAGGGTTTACCCTCTGGTCCTTGGCTTCCATGGCATGGGAGGGGTGAGAGCCCCTCTGAGATTGGATCTGTCTCTCTGTCTCTCTCTGTTTTTGCGTTTTAGATTCTGGCCTTTCACTGTTTCTTATATTCCCGGAGATCCGTAACTCTGATTGGGCTGAAATTTTAACACGATTTGTATCCGGATATTGGCTTTCTTGTGGCGAAAGAAGGGCACCAACTGCCTTAGGTGGTGGACATGAGGGCCAGGGGCGTGCCCCCTGCCTCGTGGCCCCCTCGGGCATCGTCTCGCGTTGATTCTTCTTCACAAAAATCACATATATTCCAAAAACAATCTCCATAAGTTTTTATCCTGTTTGGACTCCGTTTGATATGGATTTTGTGTGAAACAAAAAACATGCAACAAACAGGAACTGGCACTGGGCACTGGATCAATATGTTAGTCCCAAAAATAGTATAAAAAGGTGCCAAAAATATATGAAAGTTGTATAATATTGGCATGGAACAATAAAAAATTATAGATACGATGGAGATGTATCAGCATCCCCAAGCCTAATTCTTGCTCGTCCTTGATACGTCTCCAACGTATCTACTTTTCCAAACACTTTTGCCCTTGTTTTGGACTCTAACTTGCATGATTTGAATAAAATTAACCCGGACTGATGTTGTTTTCAGCAGAACTGCCATGATGTTGTTTTATGGGTAGAAAAGAAAAGTTCTCGAAATGTCCTGGAAATCCACGGAGGCACTTTTGGAATTAATAAGATTTTTTGGTGAAAGAATTAATGCCATGGGGCCCACGGCCTGTCCACGAGACAGGGGGCGCCCCCCCCTAGGGCGCGGCCCCCTATGTCGTGGCCCCCCTTGACCTCCTCCGACCTCAACTCGAACTCCATATATTCTGTCTCGGGGAGAAAAAAATCAGGGAGAAAGTTTCATCGCGTTTCACGACACGGAGCCGCCGCCAAACCCTAATCTCTCTCGGGAGGGCTGATCTGGAGTCCGTTCGGGGCTCTGGAGAGGGGGATTCGTCGCCGTCATCATCATCAACCATCCTCCATCACCAATTTCATGATGCTCACCGCCATGCGTGAGTAATTCCATCGTAGGCTTGCTGGACGGTGATGGGTTGGATGATATTTACCATGTAATCAAGTTAGTTTTGTTAGGGTTTGATCCCTAGTATCCACTATGTTCTGAGATTGATGTTGCTATGACTTTGCTATGCTTAATGCTTGTCACTAGGGCCCGAGTGCCATGATTTCAGATCTGAACCTATTATGTTTTCATCAATATATGTGTGTTCTTGATCTTATCTTGCAAGTCTATAGTCACCTATTATGTGTTATGATCCGACAACCCCGAAGTGACAATAACCGGGATACTTCTCGGTGATGACCGTAGTTTGAGGAGTTCATGTATTCACTATGTGCTAATGCTTTGTTCCGGTTCTCTATTAAAAGGAGGCCTTAATATCCCTTAGTTTCCATAAGGACCCCGCTGCAACGGGAGGGTAGGACAAAAGACGTCATACAAGTTCTTTTCCATAAGCACGTATGACTATTTACGGAATACATGCCTACATTACATTGATGAATTGGAGCTAGTTCTATATCACCCTATGTTATAACTATTGCATGAGGAATCGCATCCGGCATAATTATCCATCACTGATCCATTGCCTAAGAGCTTTTCATATATGTTCTTCGCTTATTTACTTTTCCGTTGCTACTGTTACAACTAATACAAAAACCCAAAAACATTTATCTTTACTTTTGCTACCATTACCTTTATTATCATACCACTTTTGCTACTAAACACTTTGCTGTAGATACTAAGTTATCCAGGTGTGGTTGAATTGACAACTCAAGTGCTAATACTCGAGAATATTCTTTGGCTCCCCATGTGTCGAATCAATAAATTTGGGTTGAATACTCTACCCTCGAAAGCTGTTGCGATCCCCTATACTTGTGGGTTATCAAGACTAACTTCTGGCGCCGTTGCCGGGGAGCATAGCTCTATTCTCTGAGTCACTTGGGATTTATATCTGTTGATCACTATGAAGAACTTGAAAGACGATCAAACTACTATTTTGCCCTCAACTACGAGGGGAGGTAAGGAACTGCCATCTAGCTCTGCACTAGATTCTCCTTCCGTTATTAGTAGGCTTGCGACACCTAAACCTGCTACTGCTATGAACTCTGATATGTCGCATGTTATTGATGATGCCACTTCTGCTATGAATGATGAAACTACTTCTGTGCGTGATACTACTTTGCCATTAGATGAATTTCTTGATGAACAACTTTCTAGATTTAGGGGGAATGAAATTACTGAAGATCATATTACTGATGATAGTGATGATCAAGGTCCCCCCAATGATTATGTTTTACCTGTTGTTCCTAAGGGTTATGTTATGAATGAAAAAGCTGCTATGGAAATTCTTGCTTGCAATGATAGAAATGATCTTAAGAAATTATTAGCTAAATGGAAGCAGCAATCTCTTACTGCTAGAATGAAACCCGATCCTGCTTTTGCTAGTTCACCTATCTGTGTTACTGATAAGGATTATGAATTCTCTATTGATCCTGATATTATTATTACTTTAGTTGAATCTGATCCTTTTTATGGCCTTGCATCTGAAACTGTTGTGGCACATCTTACCAAGTTGAATGATATAGCTACCCTGTTTACTCATGATGAGAAGTCTCGCTATTTATATATCCTTAAGATATTTCCGTTCTCATTAAAGGGTGATGCTAAGACTTGGTATAATTCTCTTGCTCCTGGTTGTGTGCGTAGTCCCCAGGATATGATTTATTACTTCTTTGCTAAATATTTCCCTGCTCATAAGAAACAAGCTGCCTTGCGGGAAATATATAATTTTGTGCAAATCAAAGAAGAGAGTCTCCCACATGCTTGGGGGAGGCTTCTCCGGTTACTTAATGCTTTGCCTGATCATCGTCTTAAGAAAAATGAAATACTTGATATCTTTTATAATGGACTAACCGGTGCTTCCAAGGACTACTTGGATAGTTGTGTTGGTTGTGTTTTCAGGGAAAGAATAGTCGATGAAGCTGAAATATTATTGAATAATATGTTGACTAATGAAAATAATTGGACTCTTCCCGAGCCAGTTCCTGGAGTGATTCCTGAACCAATTGAGCCAACTCCTGAGCCTATTCCTAAACCCACTCTGAAGAAGAGAGTTGTTTTATTTCTTAGTCCTGAAGATATGCAAGAGGCAAAGAAATCAATGAAAGAAAAAGGTATTAAAGCTGAAGATGTTAAGAATTTACCTCCTATTGAAGAAATAAATGGTCTTAATTTACCGCTTGAAGAACCACATTGTCTTGATAACCCGACACAGGTAGTAAAGGTAAATTCTCTCTATAGATACGATAAAGTTGAAATACCCTCTACTAAATTTCATAGCCCATGCTTAGATGAGTTTGATGACTTTATGGCTAGACAAGAAAGTTTTAATGCTTATGTTGATAGAGAGTTAAAGAATAATGCTTTTGAGATAGGACGCGTAGGTGATAATCTGGCTAGAGTTAAAGATGAACTTCACCGCATTAGCAAATATACTTCTATGGTTGCTACTTAAGCAGAGCAAGTACTTAAAGCTCAAAATGATTTGCTTGATGAATTAAATATTAAAAATGACTTTGCTATTAGAGTGGCTACTAGAACTGGTAGAATGACTCAGGAACCTTTGTATCCTGAAGGCCATCCTAAGAGAATCGAGCAAGATTCTTAGAGAAATAATTTAGAGGCACCTAGTTCTTCTAAGAAGAAGAAGAAAAATGATACAACTTTGCATGCTTCAAGTGAACCTACTGTAGACACACCTTAGAATCCCAATGATATTTCTATTTCTGATGCTGAAACACAATCAGGTGATGAACATGAACCTAGTGATAATGTTAATGATAATGTTCATGTTGATGCTCAACCTAGCAAAGACAATGATGTAGAGATTGAACCTGCTATTGATCTTGATAACCCACAATCAAAGAATCAACGTTATGATAAGAGAGATTTTGTTGCTAGGAAGCAAGGTAAGGAAAGAGAACCATGGGTTCAGAAACCCACGCCCTTTCCTCCTAAACCATCCAAGTCAGAGGATGATGAGGATTTTGAGCGCTTTGCTGAAATGATTAGACCTATTTTCTTATGTATGCGCTTAACTGATATGCTGAAAGTAAATCCTTATGCAAAGTATATGAAGGATACCATCACAAATAAAAGAAAGATACCGGAAGCTGAAATTTCCACCATGCTTGCTAATTACACTTTTAACAGTGGAATACCAAAGAAACTTGGAGATCCGGGTGTACCAACTATACCATGCTCTATTAAAAGAAATTATGTTAGAACTGCTTTATGTGATCTTGGAGCCGGTGTTAGTGTTATGCCTCTCTCTTTATATCGTAGACTTGAATTGAATAAGTTGACACCTACTGAAATATCTTTGCAAATGGCTGATAAATAAACTGCTATACCTATCGGTATTTGTGAGGATGTGCCTGTTGTGGTTGCAAATATCACTATTTTAACGGACTTTGTTATTCTTGATATTCCCGAGGACGATAGTATGTCCATTATCCTTGGTAGACCTTTTCTTAATACTGCAGGGGCTGTTATTGATTGCAACAAAGGCAATGTCACTTTTCATGTTAATGGTAATGAGCATACGGTACACTTTTGGAGGAAACAATCTCAAGTTCATAGCATCAATTCTATTGAAAAAGTTCCAACTATCATTTTTGGTGGTTTTGAATTTCCTCTCCCTACTGTCAAGAAAAAATATGATATTCTTATTGTTGGGGATTTTCATATCCCCGTTGAGGTAACTTAGTGTTATTCGAAATTTCTCCGGTTCCGTGTTATTCGGAATGAGTTTGTTAACAAGACTTGATCAACCTTGTTAGTGGATTCATTTTGATGATCATGAGATGGATGAAACTAGAAGGCACAACCTTCTGTACCCTCTTTTTACTTTCTGTTATTTAGAATAAATAAAGCAAAAATAGTATTATCCGTCTGTTTTCTGAATTATCCGTGCATTAAAAAAATAGTCCAAAAATAAAAGTGCTCCAAATGCCCTGCAAATTTAGTATGATTTTTTCTGGAATATTTGAGGATTTTAGGCACTGAAAACACTGCAGGAGGGGCAAGCACTAGGCCACGAGTGAGGAGGGCCCCCCCCCTGTAGGGCGCGCCCCCTGTCTCGTGGGCCCCTAGTGGGTCCCCTCCACTTATGCCAGCACCCACACACTTCATCTTCTACCAAAAAAATCCCCATCCAGCTCAAGCCCGTGTTCTAGCTCGTTTTGCTGCGATTTTCGATCTCTTAGCTCAAAGCTCCATTCACAAAACTGCTTTGGGAGATTGTTGCTTGGTATGTGACTCCTCCATTGGTCCAATTAGTGTTTGTTCTAGTGCTTTATTCATTGCAAATTTTTGCTGCATAGGTGACCATGTTCTTAAGCTTGCGTGTTAAATTTTTGAGGTCCCAAGCAATTCCAATGCATGATATTGTCTCTAGGCACTTGTAGGAGTAGTTGCTATCAATCTTGTTTAGTTTTATTCACTTTTATTTTGAAGTTACTAAAATTTCAGAAATTTTCAGAAAATGTTAAGGAGGCTCTTTAAAGGCTCTTCTAGCCAAAGCTCTAAGGAAAAACAAGACAAAGAGAAGGAAAAACTCAAGTATAATCTTCCTCGCTTAGCAGAAGTACGGTCATGTGAATGGCCGTGTGAGGATTTCTTGAAAGAAGCTAGAATTTATGAAGACTTTTATGCTTTAATCGGGACTGCAGGCCTCACTGGCTTCATGAACGACCGAATTGATCAGTATCTCTTACTTACCAATACTTTCGTGCAAAACTTTTATTATTATCCTAAGAAGTCACCACCTGCAGTATCATTTCATTTATATGATGAATTAAAAGAAATGTCTTTACGTCATTTTTGCATGGTATGTAGGATACCTTATGAGGGAGAATTAGAGGAACCCCATCGTGAAGATGTGGATGGCTTCGTTAAAACTATTGTTGTAGAAGAGCCAAAGAAGGGCTCTGAGGCAAAAGTCTCTAGCATACACTTTCCTGCTTTACGCTACTTTGCCATATTTGCTAGTAGATGCTTGATTGGTCGTGGGAATAGTGGAAATTTGAGCGTTCCAGATATTATTATTCTTCAACATGCTTTGCTGGGAGACAATACTTTTAGTATGGGTGCCGTCGTTGCTAAACGGCTAGCCCTGAATCATACAAAAGGCCCCATATTTGGAGGTATCTATGTTGCACGTCTTGCTGAACATTTTCAGATACCCATTAGGCACCTTGAGGAGGAGGAGACAAAATTACCTCCTCGCATTTTAGATTACAAGAGCATGGTAGCACACATGTTTATTGTTGACAACAAAGAGAAAATGCTCCTGTATAGACTTAGATTCAATAATAAAAACTTTGAGTTTATTATTTTGCCTGCACCTCTGTTATTTCATTTGCTTGTAGAAAGTCGTCTTGTCACGCCAGAGGCCGTTAACAACCATCTAGCCGAAGCTTTTACTCCGGAACCTGAACCTGAGCCGGAACCTGAACTGGACCCTTATCGTGCATCATCTGTCCAGTGGGATCCGAAGATGACCAGCCAGTGGTATCCTGATAACACCTCCCACTACAACGGGGAGAGTAGTGGTGGTCCTTGGTATTAGACCAACTTAGTCCAAAAGCCTAAGCTTGGGGGAGTATGTATTTCTCACCGACTTTACATTCATGTTCACACACTAGTCGTCGGTGCTCATACTCTTTCATTGTATTATCCATGTTAGATTAAATTTCTTTTTCTAGTTTTCTTCTTGTGTGTTTGATAAACCTTAAGAAAAACCAAAAAAATAGTTAGTTTAATTTCCATGCTTGTAGTAGAAATTAAAATGAAAACCCAAAAAGATTTCTCGTTCTTCTTTTACTTGTTGGGAGCTTTCCCGTGTAAATAGTTTTATTTTCTTTTCTTTCTTTTGGGGGTCGAGAAGATCATATTGAAAATGCTTAGTGGCTCTTATATGCATGATTGTTTATTTAACTTAGAGCCCATATTACTTGTCTTCTCTCTTGAGTCGAATGCTTGCAGATTCCAGCTTAGTCCAATGCACGTCCACTCTTATTATTATACACATCGTTTGGTCGTGCAAGTGAAAGGCAATAATGATGATATATGATGGACTTATTGGGATGAGAAAAGCTGGTATGAACTCAACCTCTTTTGTTTTTGTAAATATGATGATTCATCGTTCCTGATTCAGCTATTATGAAGTAAACATATTTGCAATGACATTTAGAGATTATAGTTGCTTGTGCCATGCTTGATTAGCTATGAGTTATAATGGTTTACCTTGTGTGCCAACATGCTATTAGAATGTTTATGATGTGGTATGATGGGATGGTATCCTCCTTTGAATGTATTAAGTGACTCAACTTGGCACATGTTCACGCATGTAGTTGAATCAAATCAACATAGCCTTCATGATATTTATGTTCATGGTAGATTATATCCTACTCATGCTTGTACTCGGTGTAAATTAATTTTAATGCATGTTTACGACTGTTGTCGCTCTCTCAGTTGGTCACTTCCTAGTCTTTTGCTAGCCTTCACCTATACTAAGCGGGAATACTGCTTGTGCATCCAAACTCCTTAAAACCCGAAAGTTGTTCCATATGAGTCCACTATACCATCCTATATGCGGTATTTACCTGTCGTTCCAAGTAAATTTGTATGTGCCAAACTCCAAACCTTCAAATGAAATTATGTTTTGTATGCTCGAGCAGCTCATGTTTCAACTAGGGCTGCCTATATCTTCCATGCTAGGTGGGTTATTCTCACGAGGAGTGGACTCCGCTCCTCATTCACGAGAAAGGGCCGGTAACCGGGATGCCCAGTCCCATGATCCAAAAAGATCAAAGCAAATCAAAATAATTAAACAAAACTCCCCCAGGGCTGTTGTATGTTGGAGGCACTCGTTGTTTCGAGCAAGCCATGGATTGATGCTTGTTGGTGTTTGGGGGAGTATAAACCTTTACCATTCTGTTTGGGAACTGCCTATAATGCATGTAGTATGGAAGATACAACCATCTCATAGTTGTTGCGTTGACAACGAAAGTATGCCGCTCAAAATGTTATTCAATCTCTATTTTAAAATCGAGCTCTGGCACCTCTACAAATCCCTGCTTCCCTCTGTGAAGGGCCTATCTATTTACTTTTATGTTGAGTCATCACCCTTCTTATTAAAAAGCACCCGCTTGAGAGCACACTATCCTTTGCATTCATTACTATTGGTTTATATTGGGTATGACTAGACTGGATCTCTTTTACCATGAATTACAATGTTTAGTCAGTCCTTGATCTTTAAAGGTGCTCTCCATTTAAGTTTTGCGGTCTTAGAAAGGGCTAGCGAGATACCATTTTGTTATATCATGTTATGATTATTTTGAGATAGTGTTGTCATCCGAGTTTTATTATTATGGCTCGCTAGCTGATTATGTTATTGATATGAGTAATTGTGAGACCTATGTGTTATTGTTAGTATGGTTAGTTCATAATATTTGCTGAAACTTGAATGCTGGCTTTTCATGTTACAACGACAAGAGCAAACAGAGTTTGTAAAAGTTTTTCTTTATCACTTTCAGTTTGTCAACTGAATTGCTTGAGGACAAGCAAAGGTTTAAGCTTGGGGGAGTTGATATGTCTCCAACATATCTACTTTTCCAGACACTTTTGCCCTTGTTTTGGACTCTAACTTGCATGATTTGAATGAAACTAACCCGGACTGACGCCGTTTTCAGCAGAACTGCCATGATGTTGTTTTATGTGTAGAAAAGAAAAGTTCTCGGAATGTCCTGGAAATCCACAGAGGCACTTTTTGGAATTAATAAGAATTTTTGGTGAAAGAATTAATGCCAGGGGGCCCACGGCCTGTCCATGAGACAGGCCCCCCCTAGGGTGGGGCCCCCTATCTCGTGGCCCCCTGGACCTCCTCCGACCTCAACTCCAACTCCATATATTCTGTCTCGGGGAGAGAAAAATCAGGGAGACAGTTTCATCGCGTTTCACGACATGGAGCGCAGCTAAGCCCTAATCTCTCTCGGGACGGCTGATCTGGAGTCCGTTTGGGGCTCCGGAGAGGGGGATTCGTCGCTGTCGTCGTCATCAACCATCCTCCATCACCAATTTCATGATGCTCACCGTCGTGCGTTAGTAATTCCATCATAGGCTTGCTAGACGGTGATGGGTTGGATGAGATTTACCATGTAATCAAGTTAGTTTTGTTAGGGTTTGATCCCTAGTATCCACTATGTTCTGAGATTGATGTTGCTATGACTTTGCTATGCTTAATGCTTGTCACTAGGGCCCGAGTGGCATGATTTCAGATCTGAACCTATTATGTTTTCATGAATATATGTGTGTTCTTGATCCTATGTTGCAAGTCTATAGTCACCTATATATGTGTTATGATCCGACAACCCCGAAGTGACAATAATCGGGATACTTCTCGGTGATGACCGTAGTTTGAGGAGTTCATGTATTCACTATGTGCTAATGCTTTGTTCCGGTTCTCTATTAAAAGGAGGGCTTAATATCCCTTCGTTTCCGTAAGGACCCCACTGCAACGGGAGGGTAGGACAAAAGACGTCATACAAGTTCTTTTCCATAAGCACGTATGACTATTTATGGAATACATGCCTACATTACATTTATGAATTGGAGCTAGTACTATATCACCCTATGTTATAACTATTGCATGAGGAATCGCATCCGGCATAATTATCCATCACTGATCCATTGCCTACGAGCTTTTCATATATTGTTCTTTGCTTATTTACTTTTCCGTTGCTACTGTTACAACTACTACAAAAACCCAAAAACATTTATCTTTACTTTTGCTACCATTACCTTTATTATCATACCACTTTTGCTACTAAACACTTTGCTACAGATACTAAGTTATCCAGGTGTGGTTGAATTGACAACTCAAGAATATTCTTTGGCTCCCCTTGTGTCGAATCAATAAATTTGGGTTGAATACTCTACCCTCGAAAGTTGTTGCGATCCCCTATACTTGTGGGTTATCAGTCCTCAAGTAGGTAAATGATAAAAAAAGATAATTTTTGATGTGGAATGCTACCTAGCATAATATTGATCATTTAATCTTATCATGGCATGAATATTAAGACACGAGTGATTCAAAGCAATAGTCTATCATTTGACATAAAAGAATTTAATACTTGGACATCCCAACAAACAATCAAGTCTTTCAAAATATCAATGCTAAAGAACGTTATCCCTACAAAATCATATAGTCTTTTATGCTCCCTTTTCTGAACACAAGGTACCCCTCATGCCCATCCCGGTGTCAGCCAAGCAATTGTTTTCATACTTTAATTTTTTGAACCTTTTCAACTCTTCACGCAATATATGAGCGTGAGCCATGGACATAGCACTATGTGTGGAATAGAAGGTGGTGATAGACAAAAGTAGGGAGAAAGTCTCACATCGACTAGGAAAATTAACGGACTATGGAGATGTCCTTCAATTGATATCAATGTGAGTGAGTAGGGATTGCCATGTAACAGATGCACTAGAGCTATAAATGTATGAAAGCTCAAAAGAAAACTAGTGGATGTGCATCAACTTGCTTGCTCATGAAGACCTTGGGCATTTGAGGAAGCCCGTCGTTGCAATATACAAGCCAAGTTCTATAATGAAAATTCCCACTAGTATATGGAAGTGGCAACATAGGAGACTCTCTATCATGGAGAACATGGTGCTATGATGAAGCACAAGTGTGGAAAAAAATAGTAACATTGTCCCTTCTCTCTTTTTCTCTCATTTTTTATTTTCCTTTTTTTGGGGCACTTCGGCCTCTTTTTTTATTTGGGCTTCATTGGCCTCTTTTAATTTCTTTATAACCTCACATGGGACAATGTTCTAATAATGATGATCATCACACTTTTATTTACTTACAACTCGATATTACAAATCAATGCTGGAACAAAAATATGACTCTATATGAATGCCTTCGGCGGTGTACCGGGATGTGCAATGATCTAGCATAGCAATGACATCAAAAAACAGACAAGCCATGAAAACATCATGCAAAGCAATATGACAAGGATGGTTTGTGTCATAACAAACGGAACGGTGGAGTTACATGACAATATATCTCGGAATGGCTATGGAAATGCCATAATAGGTAGGTATGGTGGCTCTTTTGAGGAAGTGTATAAGGTGGTTTGATGCAACGGCGAAAATTGCGCGGTACTAGAGTGGCTAGCAAGGTGGAAGGGTGAGAGTGCGTATAATCCAACTCAACATTAGTCATAAAGAACTCACATACTTATTGCAAAAAATCTATTACCCCTAGAAGAAAAATACTATGACGCATGCTCGTAGGGGGAAGGTTGGTAGAAGTTAATCATCGCGCGCCCCCGACCTTCAGCAAAGATAAACAATCAAAATACAATGCGCGCCAACTTGGTTACATAGTTAGGAGACCATACGTGCATGCTTTGGGAATAACAAACCTTAACACCAATATTTTTACTAAACGACAATCATTCACTAGTACCTCCCACATATTAGCATCTCTATATCGCAAAACTATTGCAAGGAATCAAACATATCATATTCAGCGATCTACAAGTTTATGTAGGATTTTATGACTAACCATGTGAATGACCAATTCCTGTCAACTCTCTAAATAGATATAAGTGAAGCAAGAGAGTTTCAGTTCTTTCTACCAAATATATGCCCACACTCTAACAAATATAATTGAAGCAAAATAGCATTCTACAAATGGCGGTTTTCTATGTGTAGGGAAACAGGCAATCCAAACTTCAAATGATATAAGCGAAGCACATGAAGCATTCTATAAAGCCCTACTCAAAAGATATAAGTGAAGTGCAAAGAGCATTCTATAAATAAACCATGGACTATCTCATACCAGCATGGTGCATCAAATAAAGTGAAAACTAAATGCAAAAGATACCAGCATGGTGCATCACATGAACGAAACAAAACCAAAAAACATACCGATACTTGTCGAAGAAAGATGGGATGCCTTCCGGGGCATCCCCAAGCTTAGATGCTTGAGTCTCATTGAATATTTATTTGGGGTGCCTTGGGCATCCCCAAGCTTGGGATCTTGCCTCTCCTCCTTCTCCTCATATCGAGACCTCCTCAATCTTTGATAACTTCATCCACACAAAACTCAACAGAAAGCTCGATAACATCGGTTAGTATAATAAAGAAAATCACTACTCTAAGTATTGTTGCAAACCAATTCATATTTTGTTTTTGCATTGTATATACTTAATATTACTTTTCCATGGCTTAATCCACTAATAGAAATCGATAGTTTCATCAAAACAAGCAAACGATGGATCAAAAACAGAATCTGTCTTAAACAGGACAGTTTATAGTAATCTGGACATTAACTATAATTCCATTACTCCAAAAATTCGGAAACAATTAGGAAAAATAAACAATTTGTATAGAAATACAGTGCAAAACGTTTCAGAACCGTTTGACATTCCAGTAAAAAATGTAAAATCGCGCACTAAAGCCGAAGTTTCTATTTTGCACCGCACAAACCAACAAGCAATGTAAGCATCCTTAAGGAAAATCTTGGCACATTATTTTTATAATACAATGGAATTGTAAAAGGGGATAATTATTTTTATTGAAAAGTTTCTGTAATTAAGATTCACAACGTTTCCGTGAGCATGAACAAAGTTCAAGGAGCTCCCCCACTTCAACAATGATTGTCTCTCTCACTTCCACTTTCCTTTTTGAAAAGTTTTGGGTTCCCCTCTTTATTTTTTTGTTTTCAAACTCTATAAAAGCACTCAACAGAAATAAATTACTCTCTAAAACTTTTGGGTTGTCTCCCTAGCAGCGCTTTCTTTAAAGCCATTAAGCTAGGCATAAGGTGCTCAAGTAATGAATCCGCCCGGATCCCAAGGTATATCAAAGCCAATTTTAACTAGCAATGACTTGGCATTTAGTAGTGAGCACAAAGCAACATATATCAAGCAATGATGAAGTCTAACTCTCTCCCTATGCATCGACATGTCATACTGGAACAGTTCATGCACATCAAGTAAAGGCCAATGCATAGCATAAGAAGTTTCTTGCAATTTTATCGTGTTGGAAACATAGAGAGGCGGAGATGTAGTTCCTCTCTTATTAATTGCAAGTAGGAGCAGCAAGCACATGCATATTATATTCATCAAAATTATCATGTGCAATGGTAAAAGACCACCCATCAATATAATCCTTAATAAGTGCAAACTTCTCCGATATAGTGTAGTTTGGAGAACTAAAAGAGATAATAGGACTATCATGTGTGGGTGAAATAGCAACAATCTCATGCTTAACATAAGGAACCATAGCAATTTCATTTCCATAGGCATAATTCATATTGGCATCTTGGCCACAAGCATAGCAAGCATCATCAAAAAGGGATATTTCAAAAGAATCAACAGGATCATAACAATCATCATAGCATTCATCATTCGATGAATTCGAAGGGAAATTAAACAAAGTATGGGATAAAGAGTTACTCTCATTAGAAGGTGGGAACGGGTGATCAATCCGCTCTTCCTACTTTTGTTCTTCGCTCTCCTCCTCATCTTTTTCATCCAATGAGCCCATAATGTCATTAATTTCTTCTTCCATAGACTCCTGCAAAATATTAGTCTCTTCTTGGATAGTGGAGGAGTCCTCAATATATGGTTTAATATAAGGATTAGAAGCATAATTATCATAGCAATATTTAAGTATGGCCAAATTTTCAGATTTGTAGAGAGTAGTATCACACTCTTCAATAAAAGAAGCAATTTCACAAGTACCCCTAAAAGCAACAAATTCTTCAATTTGTTGAAAATCATAGTAATTATGAACACCCTTAGTATACGAAGATACGATTTCATTATCACTAAACTCACATTGGTAAGGAAGGTGTTTCTTAGGGTCTTTAGAACAACAAGTACAATAATGTATTTCACATTAATTCCAAGCATAGCACTGTAAACGATGAATTTGATCCAGTAAAAGTTTCTCTTTTTCAGATATGCGGTGTCGCACATAACAAGCATGCTCATCTAAAGATTTCCCCTCAACTAAGCTAGTTGGGGTTTCAGCCCGAGCACATAGGATCGAAGATAATCCAAGTACAAAGCTTCAGTAGTATGATAGATTTTGAGTGGTTCTTCAACCATTGGTTCAGTCGGTACCACTAATTTTTTTTGGTATTTTGTGTTTCCTACCCATAACTAAATATAGAAAACAAGAGCACAAAGTAAAAAATACTTAGTGATAAAGCAAACAAGCACACACGAGAATATTCATCCCACGCTATAACTCCCCGGCAACGGTGCCAGAAAAAGGTCTTGATAACCCACAAGTATAGGGGATCAATTGTAGCCCCTTTTGATAAGTAAGAGTGTCGAACCCAACGAGGAGCTAAAGGTACAACAAATATTCCCTCAAGTTCTATCGACCACCGATACAACTCTACGCACGCTTGACGTTCGCTTTACCTATAACAAGTATAAAACTAGAAGTACTTTGTAGGTGCAACGGGATAGGTTTGCAATAATATAAATATCACATAAATGAAAACTAGAGGCTGTTTAGGTAAAGAAGCAATAAAGTTAGTATAGAGAGTGTGGAAAAGTGGTGATAGGAGTTGTGAAATTGTCCATAAGCAAATGACTACTTTCCTAGACTGATAGCAAGTTTTATGTGGGAGAGGCCTCTGCTAGCATGTCATCCCTGACTTGGAATTCTATGCACTTATGATTGGAACTATTAGCAAGCATCCACAACTACTAACGTTCGTTAGGGTAAAACCCAACCATAGCATTAAGATATATTGGTCCCCCTTCAATCCCGTATGCATCAATTTCTATGCTAGGTTTAAGCTTCTGTCACTCTTCCCTCCAATACATAGTCCCATGGTGTGATCCACGTGCGCGCTCATATGATGGGCACCAAAGGACAGGAACATAACCACAAGCAAATTAAACCAATCATAGCAATTCACCAATTACCGATAGGACAACGAAAATCTACTCAGACATCATAGGATGGCAACACATCATTGGATAATAATATGAAGCATAAAGCACCATGATCAAGTAGAGGGTACAACGGGTTGCGGGAGAGTGGACCGTGATACGTCTCTGTCGTACCTATAATTTTTTATTGTTCCATGCCAATATTATTAAACTTTCATATACTTTTGGCAACTTTTGATACTATTTTTGGGACTAACATATTGATCCAGTGCCAGTGCCAGTTCCTGTTTGTTGCATGTTTTATGTTTTGCAGAAAACCCATATCAAACGGAGTCCAAACAGGATAAAAACGGACAGAGAATATTTTTGGAATATTTATGATTTTTGGGAAGAAGAACCAATGCGAGACGATGCCCGAGGGGGCCATGAGGCAGGGGGCGAGCCCCGGGGGGAAGGCGCACCCCTAACCCTCGTGGGCACACCATAAGGAGGTTGTTGATCTTCTTTTGCCGCAAGAAAGCTAATTTCCGGAAAAAAAATCATGGAGAAGGTTTCAATCCAATAGGAGTTACAGATCTCCGGATATATAAGAAACGGTGAAAGGGCAGAATCCGGGAACGCAGAAACAGGGAGAGACAGAGAGACGGATCCAATCTCGGAGGGGCTCTCGCCCCTCCCACTCCATGGAGGCCATGGACCAGAGAGGAAACCCTTCTCCCATCTAGGGAGAAGGTCAAGGAAGAGAAGAACAAGGGGGGCTCACCCCCCCTCTCTCTCCCGGTGGCGCCGGAACGCCGCCGGGGCCATCATCATCACCGCGATCTACACCAACACCTCCGTCATCTTCACTAACATCTCCATCACCTCCCCCCATCTATATTCAGCGGTCCACTCTCCCTCAACCCTCCGTACCCTCTACTTGAACATGGTGCTTTATGCTTCATATTATTATCCGATGATGTGTTGCCATCCTATGATGTATGAGTAGATTTTCATTGTCCTATTGGTAATTGGTGAATTGCTATGATTGGTTTAATTTTCTTGTGGTTATGTTACTGTCCTTTGGTGCCCATCACATGAGCGTGCGCGTGGATCACACCGTAGGGTTAGTTGTATGTTTATAGGACTATGTATTTGAGGGCAAGAGTGACAGAAGCTTCAACCTAGCATAGAAATTGATGCATACGGGATTGAAGGGGGACCAATATATCTTAATGCTATGGTTGGGTTTTACCTTAATGAACGTTAGTAGTTGCAGATGCTTGCTAATAGATCCAATCATAAGTGCATAGAATACCGAGTCAGGGATGACATGCTAGCAGTGGCCTCTCCCACATAAAACTTGCTATCGATCTAGTAAAGTAGTCAATTGCTCAGGGACAATTTCGCAACTCCTACCACCACTTTTCCACACTCGCTATACTAAATTTATTGCTTCTTTATCTAAAAATCCCCTAGCTTTTATTTATGTGCTCTTTATTATCTTGCAAATCTATCCAAGAACATCTACAAAGTACTTCTAGTTTCATACTTGTTTTAGGTAAAGCGAACGTTAAACGTGCGTAGAGTTGTATCGGTGGTCGATAGAACTTGAGGGAATATTTGTTCTACATTTATCGAAAGAGGCTACAATTGATCCCCTATACTTGTGGGTTATCAAGACCTTTTTCTGGCGCCGTTGCCGGGGAGTCATAGCGTGGGGTGAATATTCTCGTGTGTGCTTGTTTGCTTTATCACCAAGTAATTTTTATTTGTTGTTCTTAGTTGTTTTCGATCTTTAGTTATGGGTAGGAAACGTGACATACCAAAAAAAATAGCTGTACTTGATACTCATGGAGATGGGGATGCTCCTAAAACCCTCGATGCTCATTATGTGAAAGATATTATGTACTACTTTGATAATCCTGAGAAACCCCCATTCAATTATGTTATGGGAGACATGTTGGATCAACGTGAATACTTTAGGGACTATCACTTGACTCAAAAACGGAAACTATTATGGGATCAAATTTATATGTTGCATTGGTATGCTCAGCAACTATGCTTGAGATATGATTATACTTGTTGCTCTAGAATGAAGGCTCCACACCTTCCCTTTTCATGCAAATTTAATGATGATAAAACCTTGGATTCTTATGCTAATGGTATCTATGATTACTATGATGTGGAACAAATAGAAGAATTCGTTTCTTTTATGGGTGCTTATGAAATTGAATCTTTGTTTAAAGAGTGTGAAAATCTTGATGATGCTGTTTACATACCTGAAATTTTTGCTATACTTAAATATTGCTATGAGAAATATGAATTCAATTCTGATATTGATGAATTTATTGAGAGAGTCTCCGCTGTCCAAGAAGAGACTAATATTTTGCAGGAGTCTATGGAAGAAGGAATTGATGAATCTGTGGGATCATTGGATGAAAAAGATGATGAGGAGAGCAAAGAACAAAAGGAGGAAGAGCGGGTTAGCTACATGTGCCCACCTTCTAATGAGAGTAACTCTTCAACTCATACATTGTTTAATTCCACTTTGTGCTTACCGAAGGATTATTGCTATGATGATTGTTATGATCCCGTTGATTCTTTTGAAATATCCCTTTTTGATGATGCTTGCTATGATTGTGGCCATGATGCCAATATGAATTATGCTTATGGAGATGAACTTGCTATAGTTCCTTCTGTTAAACATGAAATTTTTGCTATTGCACCCACACATGATAGTCCTATTATCTTTTTGAATTCTCCCTACTATACTATATTGGAGAAGTTTGCCCTTATTAAGGATTATGATGATGGGTTGCATTTTATCGTTGGACATGATGATTTTGATAGATATAATATGCATGTGCTTGCTGCTCCTACTTGCACTTATTATGAGAGAGGAACTATATCTCCACCTCTCTATGTTTCCAATATGATAAAATTGCAAGAAACCGTTTATACTATGCATTGGCCTTTACTATGTATGCATGAATTGTTCTTTTATGACATGCCGATGCATAGGAAGAGAGTTAGACTTCGTTGTTGCTTGATATATGTTTCTTTGCGCTCACTACTAAATCACAAATCATTGTTAATTAAAATTGGCTTTGATATACCTTGGGATCCGGGTGGATCCATTACTTGAGCACTATATGCCTAGCTTAATGGCTTTAAAGAAAGCGATGTCAGGGAGACAACCCGGAAGTTTTAGAGAGTCATTTATTTCTATTGTGTGCTTTTATATAGTCTAAAAACAAAAAAAATAAAGAGGGGAACCCAAAACTTTTCAAAAAAGAAAGTGAAAGTGAGAAAGACAAGCATTGTTGGAGTGGGGGAGCTCCTTGAACTTTGTTCATGCTCAGAAACTTTTCAACAAAAATAATTATCCCCTTGTTCAATTCCATTGTATTATAAAAATAATGTGCCAAGGCTTGCCTTTAGGATGTTTACAATGCTTGTTGGTTTGTGCGGTGCAGGACAGAAACTTTGGCTGTAGTGCGTGATTTTTCATTTTTAACTGCAACGTCAAACGGTTCTGAAACTTTTGCCACTGTCTTTCTATACAAATTGTTTATTTCCCTAATTATGGCAGAATTGTTAGGGTACCAGAAGTATGGTGAATGTTCTGATTACTACAGACTGTCCTGTTTAAGAAAGATTCTGTTTTTGATGCATAGTTTGCTTCTTTTGATGAAATTATCAATTTCTGTCAGTGGATTAAGCCATGGGAAAGTTATATTACAGTAGCTAGAATGCAATAACAAAATATTAATTGGTTTGCAACATTACTTAGAGTAGTGATTGCTTTATTATACTAACGGATCTTACCGAGTTTTTGGTTGAAGTTTTGTGTGAATGAAGTGTTCGAAGATCGAGGAGGTCTCGATATGAGGAAAAGGAGGAGAGGCAAGAGCTCAAGCTTGGGGATTCCCAAGGCACCCCAAGTAAATATTCAAGGATACTCAAGCGTCTAAGCTTGGGGATGCCCCGGAAGGCATCCCCTCTTTCTTCAACAAGTATCAGTATGTTTTTGGATTCGTTTCATTCATGTGATATGTGCAAATCTTGGAGCGTCTTTTGCGTTTAGTTTTCACTTTTATTTTATGCACCATGCTGGTATGAGATAGTCCTTGGTTGATTTAAAGAATGCTCTTTTCACTTCACTTAAATCTTTTGAGTATGGCTTTATAGAATGCTTCTTGTGCTTCACTTATATCTTTTAAAGTTTGGATTGCCTGTTTCTCTTCACATAGAAAACCGCCATTTGTAGAGTGCTCTTTTGCTTCACTTATATTTGTTAGAGCGTGGGCATATATTTTATAGAAATAATTAAACTCTCTTGCTTCACTTATATCCATTTAGAGAGATGGCTGGAATTGGTCATTCACATGGTTAGTCATAAAATCCTACATAAAACTTGTAGATCACTGAATATGATATGTTTGATTCCTTGCAATAGTTTCGCGATATAGAGATGAAAATATGTGGGAGGTTCTAGTAAATGGTTCTGTTTAGTAAGGATATTTGTGTTAAGGTTTGTGATTTCCGAAGCATGCACGCATGGTCTCCTAACTATGTAACCAAATTGGCGCACATTGTATTTTGATTGTTTATCTTTGCATGAAGGTCGGGGGCGCGCGATGGTTAACTCCTACCAACCTCCCCCCTAGGATCATGCGTAGTAGTAACTTGCTTCGAGGGCTAATACACTTTTTCAATAAGTATATGAGTTCTTTATTACTAATGTGAGTCCATGGATTATACGCACTCTCATCCTTCCATCATTGCTAGCCTCTTCGGTACCGTGCATTGCCCTTTCTCACCTCGAGAGTTGGTGCAAACTTCACCGATGCATCCAAACCCCGTGATACGATACGCTCTATCACACATAAGCCTCCTTATATCTTCCTCAAAACAGCCACCATACCTACCTATTATGGCATTTCCATAGCCATTCTGAGATATATTGCCATGCAACTTCCATCATCATCATATACATGACTTGAACATTCATTGTCATAATGCTTTGCATGATCGTAAGATAGCTAGCATGATGTTTTCATGGCTTGTCCATTTTTTGATGTCATTGCTACGCTAGATCATTGCACATCCCGGTACACCGCCGGAAGCATTCATATGGAGTCATATCTTTGTTCTAGTATTGAGTTGTAATAATGAGTTGTAAGTAACTAAAAGTGTGATGATCATCATTATTAGAGCATTGCCCCAGTGAGGAAAGGATGATGGAGACTATGATTCCCCCACAAGTCGGGATGAGTCTCCAGACTTTATGAAAAATAAAGGAGGCCAAAGAAGCCCAACAAAAAATAAAAAAAATAAAAAAGAGAAAATAAATAAATGAGAGAAAAAGAGGGAAGGGACAAAGCTACTTTCCTTTTACCACACTTGTGCTTCAAAGTAGCACCATGTTCTTCATAGAGAGAGTCTCCTATGCTTTCACTTTCATATACTAGTGGGAATTTTCATTATAGCACTTGGCTTGTATATTCCGATGATGGTATTCCTCAAATGCTCGAGGTCTTCATGAGCAAGCAAGTTGGATGCACACCCATTTAGTTTCAGTTTGAGCTTTCATACACTTATAGCTCCAGTGCACCTGTTGCATGGCAATCCCTACTCCTCGCATTGACATCAATTGATGGGCATCACCATAGCCCGTTGATTAGCCGTGTCGATGTGAGAATTTCTCCCTTTTTGTCTTCTCCACACAACCTCCACCATTATACTCTATTCCACCTATAGTGCTATATCCATGGCTTGCGCTCACATATTGCGTGAGGGTTGAAAAAGCTGAAGCGCGTTAAAAAGTATGAACCAATTGCTTGGCTGACACCGAGATAGGCATGAGGGGTACCTTGTGTTAAGAAAAGGGAGCATAGAAGAATATATGATTTTGTAGGGACAACGTTCTGTAAGCATTGATATTTCGAAAGGCATGATTGTTTGTTGGGATGCCTGATTATTATTGTTTTTATGTCAAATGATAGACTATTGCTTTGAATCACCCGTGTATTAATATTCATGCCATGATTAGATTACATGATCAAGATTATGCTAGGTAGCATTCCACATAAAAAATTATCTTTTTTATCGTTTACCTACTCAAGTATGAGAAGGAATTAAGCTTGGGGATGCTGATACGTCTCTGTCGTATCTATAATTTTTGATTGTTCCATGCCAATATTATTCAACTTTCATATACTTTTGGGAACTTTTTATACTATGTTTGGGACTAACATATTGATCCAGTGCCCAGTGCCAGTTCCATTTTGTTGCATGTTTTATGTTTCCCAGAGAACCCATATCAAACAGAGTCCAAACAGGATAAAAACGACGGAGAATATTTTTGGAATATTTATGATTTTTGGGAAGAAGAACCAATGCGAGACAATGCCCGAGGGGACCACGAGGCAGGGGGCGCGCCCCTGACCCACGTGGGCACCCCGTAAGGCAGTTGATGCTCTTCTTTTGCCGCAAGAAAGCTAATTTCCGGAAAAAAATGCGGCGAATGTTTCAATCCAATCGGAGTTACGGGTCTCCGGATATATAAGAAACGGTGAAAGGGCAGGATCCGGGAACGCAGAAACAGAGAGAGACAGAGAGACAATTCCAATCTCGGAGGGGCTCTCGCCCCTCCCACGCCATGGAGGCCATGGATCAAAGGGTAAACCCTTCTCCCATCTAGGTAGAAGGTCAAGGAATAAGAAGAAGGGGGGGGGGCTCTCTCCCCCTCTCTCCTGGTGGCGCCGGAACGCCGCCGGGGCCATCATCATCACCGCGATCTACACCAACACCTCCGTCATATTAACCAACATCTCCATCACCTTCCCCCATCTACATTCGGCGGTCCACTCTCCCGCAACCTGTTTTACCCTCTACTTGAACACGGTGCATTATGCTTCATATTATTATCCAATGATGTGTTGCCATCCTATGATGTCTGGGTAGATTTTCGTTGTCCTATCGGTAATTGGTGAATTTCTATGATTGGTTTAATTTGCTTGTGGTTATGTTGCTCTTCTTTGGTGCCCATCATATGAGCGCGCGTGTGGATCACACCATAGGGTTAGTTGTATGTTGATAGGACTATGTATTGGAGGGCAAGAGTGACGGAAGCTTCAACATAGCATAGAAATTGACGCATACGGGATTGAAGGGGGACCAATATATCCTAATGCTATGGATGGGTTTTACCTTAATGAATTTTAGTAGTTGCAGATGTTTGCTAATAGTTCCAATCATAAGTGCTAGAATTCCAAGTTAGGGATGACATGCTAGTAGTGGCCTCTGCCACATAAAATTTGCTATCAGTCTAGTAAAGTAGTCAATTTCTTAGGGACAATTTCGCAACTCCTACCACCACTTTTCCACACTCGCTATACTAACTTTATTGCTTCTTTATCTAAACAGCCCCTAGCTTTTATTTACATGCTCTTTATTATCTTGCAAATCTATCCAACAACATCTACAAAGTACTTCTAGTTTCATACTTGTTTTAGGTAAAGTGAACGTTAAGCGTGCGTAGAGTTGTATCGGTGGTCGATAGAACTTGAGGGAATATTTGTTCTACCTTTAGCTCCTCGTTGGGTTTGACACTCTTACTTATCGAAAGAGGCAACAATTGATCCGCTATACTTGTGGGTTATCAGACCGCTATAGATAGATGGGGGAAGGTGATGAAGATGTTGGTGAAGATGAAGGAGGTGTTGGTGCAGATCGCCGTCGCACGATGATGGCCTCGGCGGTGTTTCGGCGCCACCAGGAGAGAGGCCCCCCTTCTTCTTCTTCTTCCTCGACCTTCTCCCAAGATGGGAGAAGGGTTTCCCCTCTGGTCCTTGGCTTCCATGTCATGGGAGGGGCGAGAGCCTCTCCACGATTGGATCTGTCTCTCTGTCTCTCTCTGTTTCTGCGTTTCAGATTCTGGCCTTTCACCGTTTCTTATATTCCCGGAGATCCGTAACTCCGATTCGCCTGAAATTTTAACACGATTTGTATCCCGGTATTGGCTCTCTATTGGCGAAAGAAGGGCACCAACTGCCTTACAGGGTGGCCATGAGGGTTAGGGGCACGCCCACCCCCCTGGGGCGCGCCCCTTGCCTCGTGGCCCCCTCGGGCATCGTCTCGCATTGATTCTTCTTCCCAAAAATCACATATATTCCAAAAAAATCTTCGGAAGTTTTTATCCCGTTTGGACTTGGTTTGATATGGGTTTTCTATGAAGCAAAAAACATGCAATAAACAGGAACTGACAATGGGCGCTGGATCAATATGTTAGTCCCAAAAATAGTATAAAAAGTTGCCAAAAATATATGGAAGTTGAATAATATTGGCATGGAACAATCAAAAATTATAGATACGACGGAGACGTATCACCCACCAAAAAAATGAGAGAAAAAGAGAGAAGGGTCAATGTTACTATCCTTTTTCTACACGTGTGCTTCAAAGTAGCACCATGATCTTCGTGATAGAGAGTCTCCTATTTTGTCGCTTTCATATACTAGTGGGAACTTTTCATTATAGAACCTGGCTTGTATATTCCAATGATGGGCTTCCTCAAATTGCCCTAGGTCTTCGTGAGCAAGTGAGTTGGATGCACACCCACTTAGTTTATTTTTGAGCTTTCATACACTTATAGCTCTAGTGCATCCGTTGCATGGCAATCCCTACTCACTCACATTGATATCTATTGATGGACATCTCCATAGCCTGTTAATAAGCCTAGTTGATGTGAGACTTTCTCCTTCTTTTTTTCTTCTCCACAACCATCATATCTATTCCACCTATAGTGCTATATCCATGCTCACGCTCATGTATTGCGTGAAAGTTGAAAAAGTTTGAGAATACTAAAGTATGAAACAATTGCTTGGCTTATACCGGGGTTGTGCATGATTGAAATATTTTGTGTGGTGAATATGGAGCATAGGCAGGCTATATGATTTTGTAGGGATAACTTTCTTTGGCCATGTTATTTTGAGAAGACATGATTGCTTTATTAGTATGCTTGAAGTATTATTATTTTTATGTCAATATTAAACTTTTGTTTGGAATCTTATGGATCTGAACATCCATGCCATAATAAAGAAAATTACATGGATAAATATGTTAGGTAGCATTCCACATCAAAATTTCCATTTTTATCATTTACCTACTTGAGGACGAGTAGGAATTAAGCTTGGGGATGCTTGATACGTCTCCAATGTATCTACAGTTTTGTATTGTTCCATACTATTATATTATCTGTTTTGGATGTTTTATATGCATTAATATTCTATTTTATATTATTTTTGGGACTAACTTATTAACCTAGAGCCCAGTGCCAGTTTCTGTTTTTTGCCTTTTTTGAGTTTTACAGAAAGGAATATCAAACGGTGTCCAAATGGAATAAAACTTTTGCGATGATTTTTCTTGGGACAGAAGACATCCACGGAGCTTGGACAGGAAGGTAGAAGAGTCCCAAGGGGGCGTGCCCCCCCTGGCTTGTGGGCCCTCCTGGTAGTCCTCTAACCCTACTCTTTGGCCTATAAATTCCCAAATATTCCCAAACCATCAAAGGCACCCACGAAAAACTTTTCTGCCTCCGCAAGCCTTTGTTCCCGTGAAATCCTATCTTGGGGCCTTTTCCAGCATCCTGTCGGAGGGGGATTCGATCACGGAGCGCACCTACATCAACTCTATTGCCCTATCGATGAAGCGTGAGTAGTTTACCACAGACTTACGGGTCCATAGCTAGTAGCTAGATGGTTCTTCTCTCTCTTTGATCTTCAATACAATGGTCTCCTTGATGTTCTTGGAGTTCCATTCGATGTAATATTCTTTTGCGGTGTGTTTGTCAAGATCCGATTAATTGTGGATTTATGATCAGATTATCTATGAATATTATTTGAGTCTTTTCTAAATTCTTATATGCATGATTAAATATCTTGGTATTTCTCTTCGAATAATTGGTTTGGTTTGGCCAACTAGATTGATTCTTCTTACAAAGTGAGAGGTGCTTAGCTTTGGGTTCTATCTTGCGGTGTCCTCACCTAGTGACAGAAAGGGTAGTGAGGCACATATTGTATTGTTGCCATCAAGGGTAAAAAGATGGGTTTTCATCATATTGCTTGAGTTTATCCCTCTACATCACGTCATCTTACTTAAGGCGTTACTCCGTTCTTATGAACTTAATACTCTAGATGCATGCTAGATAGCAGTCAATGTGTGGATTAATAGTAGTAGATGCAGAATCATTTCGGTCAACTTCAGATGGACGTGATGCCTATATTCATAATCATTGCCTTGGATATCATCATAACTTTGCACTTTTCTATCAATTGCTCGACAGTAATTTGTTCACACACTGTATGTTTTCCTTCAAGAGAGAAGCCTCTAGTGAAACCTATGTCCCCCGGGTCTATTTTCCATCATATTTTTTTCAGATCTACAAAACCAAAAACCCAAAAATACCTTGCCGCAATTTATTTGTTTTTACTTTGTTTTACTTTTTAGTAATCTTTTATATGTATCTCTATCAGATCTCATCCTTGCAAATGACCGTGAAGGGATTAACAACCCCTTTATCGCGTTGGGTGCAAGTGTTTGATTGTTTGTGCAGGTGCATAGATTGGAGACTTTCTTGTACCTCCTACTAGATTGGTACCTTGGTTCTCAAACTGAGGGAAATACTTATCTCTACTTTGCTGCATCACCCTTTCCTCTTCAAAGGAAAAACCAATGCAAGCTCTATAAGTAGTAATGGCTCCAGGGCCAAGGAGCAGGAGCACCGGAAGGCCGAGGCGCTCCTCAGAGCCCGTGAGCGTCAGAGTACCGATCCCTTGGTGGAACGATATCTTCGCGAGGATCCACATCTGTATGCCATTAACGAGGCGTTGGTGATCACCGCACGCAACCAGAAGGCTGCCGAGGATGACCCAATAGACTGGGATGCTCTCGCCAAGGTGTTCGACGATGATGACGATGATGAGGATGACGATGACGGTGATGACTCCGGCTATGACATTGACTTAGATTAGGAGTTGGTCTCTCCATCGTGCCTTATCGTATAACTCCGTACAGCAGATGTTTGAACCTGCTTTAAAGTAGTACTTATGAATCTTGCTATGGTGTCCTATATATGTTCGTGACCTCGTGATAAACCTGCTTATATATAACTTTCATGCAGTGTTTAATTAAGGTCTGCAATGATAACAATGTTTAACTTTTTGAAGGAGGGGATCATGGTGCTTAAGGTCTGCAATGTCTTCAAAAATCCCTGTAGGGATAATGTCGGGGAAACGACACCTATGGGATCATGAGGATACCTTCTACGGTTGGCGGGGCGTGGAGTTGTGCAAAGAGCCGGTCCAGTGGTCAGTACGAGGGGATTTTTACCCAGGTTCGGGCCGCGAGGATCCGTAATACCCTAGTCCTGCTTTGGTGTATATTTGAGTGTTCTTGAGTTCTTGAACTAGCTGCGGTGCATGGTGAGGGAGTCCTGGATTAGGGTGTATCCGGACAGCCGAACTATATGCTTTGTCCGGACTATTGGAGCGTGAAGATACAAGATTCAAGACTACATCCCTTTGGAAGACAGGCTTGGCGATCCAGATATTATATTTCCTTCCATGTAACCGACTCCATGTAAACCCTAGCCCTCTCCGGTGTCTATATAAACTGGAGAGGTTGGTCCTTAGAGGGACGATCACAATCATAATCAACATAGGCTAGCTTCTAGGGTTTAGCCTCTATGATCTCGTGGTAGATCAACTCTTGTACTACACATATCATCAATATCAATCAAGCAGGAAGTAGGGTTTTACCTCCATCGAGAGGGCCCGAACCTGGGTAAACATTGTGTCCCTTGCCTCCTGTTACCATTAGCCTAAGACGCACAGATCGGGACCCCCTACCCGAGATCCGCTGGTTTTGGCACCGACAATGGTGCTTTCATTGAGAGTTCCTCTGTGTCGTCGCTGCAAGGCTTGATGGCTCCTTCAATCGTCAACAACAAGGTCCAGGGTGAGACTTTTCTCCCCGGACAGATCTTCGTGTTCGGCGGCTTCGCACTGCGGGCCAATTCGCTTGGCCAACTGGAGCAGATCGATAGCTACGCCCCTGGCCACCAGGTCAGATTTGGAAACCTTAACTACACGGCTGATATCCGCGGAGAGTTGATCTTCAACGGATTCGGGCCTGTGCCAGGAGCGCCGGACAGTCACGGTGAGCACGGCTTAGACCTGTTGTCGGATAATGCTCGGGATGTCGCCCTGCAGTAGCCCCGGACCTAAATCTGGAGCAGACCGTGTTGCCTAAGGACGAGTAGATAGACCCCGCCCCGCAGGCCGCACACTCGTCGGCAGTAGAGCCGAACACAGGCCTCGCCCCCAAAGAAGCCTGTGACACCAGACCCCCGGACTCGTATCCGGCTGTAGGTTCCAGTCCGCGCACTTCTAAGCCTGCCGAACCAGGTTGAGCTCCTCTAATGGAGTTTACCGCAACGAATATCTTCAAGCACTCACCCTTTGGCGACGTGTTGAACTCGTTAAAGTCTCTCTCCTTGTCAGGAGACTCTTGGCCGAACTATGTCCGGCTCGAGTGGGAAGCGACCGACAAAGGAATTCGTTGCCCACCCACCACCCACTTCATTGCCACGGTCGATGACTTAACCGACGTGCTCGAATTCAACTCTGAAGACATCGACGGTATGGATGACGATGCAGGAGAAGAACAGGAACCACTGCCCACGGGGCGGTGGACAACCACCTCCTCATATGATATATATATGTCGGACACTCCGAAAGAAACCAATGGCGATGAGGCAACGGAGGATAACCCCTCAGGGAAGAAATTAAAGCATAGGCATCGTCAATGCCGCTCCGAGCCCCGCCACAACAATGCCGGCATAGTATACGAAAACAATCCGGATGGTGCCAAGATGAATACAACCCTATTCAGCCTGCCTTCAAGCAGGCCGGACTGGCCACGGTCGGATACTTGGAAAGGAACAACTATATTCCCCCCTCCGAAGACAAGTTAAGCCTCGGCGATGCTGAATTCGGCGTGCCTGAGGATCCCGTGCAACAAGTTCGCTTCAAGGGATGGCCCATGGCCACTGTGAGGAGCGTGCAAAGGAAGCAACAACAGCTCAAAGCTGACCAAGATTTGCTCGTGGAAAGATGGACCAAGGTCCTGACCACCGAGGAATACGGACTCGACCCCCCCGACAAAGGGCACACACGGCATAATTTGCTACCTCAACCTTAGAAGAAGAACCTAAGGCACATACCCCGACGTCCACATACCACCATGGTCCAAGACAATACGAAGGATACACGAGGAGGCATCCTCAGGCCTCGGCACAACCATCACAAACGTCAAGTCAGGGAAGTTGGTGCCGAATTCAGCGGTCCCCAGTCCGGTCAGCGGAAAAAGAACAGCCCAGGCCCATCTGGCTCAGGCAACATACTCGATCAACCATGTGAAATTCACGGTACCCCCAGAAGGGCGGCCAAACATACCAATAGATAATGCAGGATCTTCCAAACAAAACGGCCGATCTTGCACCGGGACCAATGAAGGGAGGTCTCGAACAACAAAGGACCAGTCAAACATGGTGAGGACAATCCCCTCACAGTACAAAAATACGGCCGATCGTCTCTAATCACATCGACCGTCCGGACAACACCAGCCATACCAATTCTATTGCGCTCACTATCTACCCAGTAGTCTGGGGGCTCCATTTTACACGAGCCCCCACAGGCATACAACTATCAATAACATCTCGTCAAAGATGCAAGGTGGAAAGGCCAAGTTTTAATTGACCCACCATACTAATGGTTGTCTTCGGATCACCAAACAAATACCACACCGAAGAATAAGTCTTCGGCATTATCCCCTTGTATAGTAATTACCACATATACTACCGGGACGAACCATCTTGGCTAGATTCAACGAGGCAGAACATCAGGCCAGTCCCACGTGACATAGTCACAGTTAGGGGCAAGGTCGAGCCCCACCCTTAGAGTGGAAATCATACCGCCACTGGAATAGCGAGTCATGCCTGTTTATCAAATGTTGATTTGGCAGCCAAACACCCGGACACCAATTGAGGAATCCGCATTACTTTATGGCATGGTTCAGCCAGGCTCCACTCAGGCACCCGCGGTCCAACCACAACGGTATATGCAGCTGCCTTTAAGCATTTGCCTTTACAGACTAACTTTGGTGCAGAACAGGACTGGCGACGCGGAATCAGCTCGGACACACAAGGTAGGCAGTCCGGATACACCTCAGATCCACCACCAGCCTCCTCCAGTCCTGCCATGACAGGTTCCGCCAAAAATACTCCTTTTCATAAGCATACACCGAACTCATATGCATAGACATGTCATTTTACTACAATGCATAGAATTAAATAACACTTACCGGCCATCGTTTCTCATCGACGCCTCTTTGTCAAAAACGGCACCCACGCCTTGTGTTATGCCCGATTATGCCAGGGGCTTCATAGTACGACAATAAAGTCCGACCACCTTTTCGGTCGCTCGGCACCCCGAACTTATAGCACTATATGCATCAGCTCCGAATCATGTCTTGGGTCATTGGTTGGGTTTGCCCGGCTCCCATGTTTTGGTACCTTATGTTCCGCCCCATCGGCTAAGGTAGCGCTGGGAGAACTACTGCGATTGTGTCCCGGTTCTTCCGGACGAGCACCTCAGTAGAGAAAGCCGAAAACTGACTGTCATGATACAGCGAGAGCTGGTCAGCTGTTCGAGAGGTTGTAAAATCTCTAAAGATTTATTCCGCATAATTCCATTATAAATGCAGAGTGCGACGGATCAGTCTTCCGATCAGGCGCCGATAGAGCCCCCAGTTCGGCCTTTCGAACACTAGGGGTTGCACCCACCATACTCGAATTCCTATGGCTAAGTGAGAGTGATAAAGCACTATAGTCCGATTGCCTGGTTCGTGGTGAGGAACACCTCCTTAAAAGGACGCAACCATGGGATAAAGAGTGTCCAGGTATGTCCCGAACACCCCCGTACTTTTTACATGGGGGCAGAAGCCGACGACTGGCCAACTCTCAGGATTTACATACACTAAACAGCCGCACAGGAAGAACAAATGTCCAAACAAAACAGGCAATAGATAATAAAAGTGCCATTATCCCACATTACAAAGAACGACATGACTGCCTTTAGGGAAATATAATGTCTTTGGTACACTTATCGGCCACAAGGCGGGCTCCTTTTAGTACACCTTCATAGTACAACTCGGGCTTGCGGTGCTCCTTACCCTCCGGCGGCCCCTCAGTCATCAGCTTCTCCGCATCAAGCTTCCCATAATGCACCTTTGCATAGGCAAACGCCATGCATGCACCCTCTATACAGACTGATCGCTTAATGACATCAAGCCAAGGGCAGTCGCCAACAATCCGCTTCATGAGTCTGAAGTAACTGCTTGGAATTGCCTCATCGGGCCACAGCCGGACAACCAAGTCCTTCATGGCTAGTTCGGCCGCCTGGTGCAGTTCGACCAGCTACTTCAACTGATCGATAAAGGGCACCGGATAATTCGGCGCCAAATACTGTGACCAGAAATCCCTCTCCGCAGACTTCTTCTCCTCGGTCCGATAGAATTGGGCGGCATCTGATATGCTGCAAGGCAGATCCGCAAACACCCCTGGAAAAACAAGAATTCAGCTTATCGCTTAGAGTTCCTCCCATTATCATGTAAAAATGGCCATGAATACAAAAGGCCTTACCAGTCGCAACCTTCCGGGCCTCCTGAATGTCCCGCAAAGCACCTCGGGCTTCTTCCCGAGCATCCTCCGCGGCTTGGAGAGCTTGGGCGAGTTCAGATTCTTTCCCTACTAGACTCTGCTCCAAGCCCTCGCTTTTCTTCACGGCGTCCAGGAGCTCTCGCTCAGCTTCAATGACCCTGGCCTCGTTGCTTAGAAGACATACCTCAAAGCCCTTTATAAGACTAAGGCAGGATTCGTGCAGTCCGCTCTCAGCGGGTTGAATCTTTTCAATCACCGCGCCCATGAGGGCACGATGTTCATCGATGATAGACGCGCTTCTTAGCGCTTTCGATAGGCCGCCCGGCAGCCCTGCTTGGGCATAGGCCACTGGCGGAACAGGCAAGCCCCCCAAAGGCGGCTTCTTACCTAATCCCGGAGCTTTAAAGGTCTCCAGGACTATGTCCGGCTGTGGTCCGGACTGAAGATCACCCCCGCCATCGACACGCATAGGAGTCGGTGCTCCCGTGTGTCCGGCCCCAGGGATATGCCCCCCTGGTCCAGGTCCCACTGAGACGACACCTCGGTGTCGCGCCTAGGCTGCGGGGAAGGGGCTATGGAGTCGTCTCGCTCGCCAGGGCATCTGAGCTCAGCGAATCCTCTCATGAGGATCGTCCGGTTGGGACCTCGCTGGGTTGTACGAAATATGGTGACAGTTAAAACTACTATACCCAAACAACCCCGGACGCATATGCGTGTTCGGATTTCGTATACTTGCGACTTTTCCAGTGGCTGGACCCTGGGATCCCACTCCGGGCTGCTATCAGCAGCCGTGGTGGATGTCTCCGGGAGGGAACCTTTCCCCTTCTTCGGTGATTCGGCCTCCAGGGATGAGGAAGCCGTCCTTTTCTTCCCACCCCCTACGGGAGGGTCATCTTCCTCCGCCTCCTCCTCCTCGTCTTTGGAAGAAGGATGGTCGCTCGAGTCTTCGGATTTTGCGTCTCAAGCATCGCGGCGACGGAGGCCACTCCGGGTATTTTTGACCTTCTTGGAGGCCTCTTTCTTTGGCGCCTCGTAAGGCACTGGGACCAGCATATTCGTCAGAAGAGGTCCGGCCGGTTCCTTCGGCAGAGGGGTAGGACAATGTATCCGCTCCACCTTTTTTATCCATCCCTGGGGTTATGGTAAAGCATGATAAAAGTGTCCCCCTCAGGACATGCCAACTGAAGCATGGATGGACAAGAGCATAGCAGTAACTTACCCACGGTCCTCGGTGGAGCCCCACCATGATTTGCCGGACTTAAAGAGCACCTTCCAGATATCCTTGTGGGAGGAATCATAGAGCTCCCGAAGGGTCTGGTGCTCGGTTGGGTCGTATTCCCACAAATTGCAGGCTCGACGCTGGCAAGGAGAACCAGGAGAACTAACATCACCTGGACTATGTCGACGAGTTTGACGTCCTTGTCGACCACACTCTGGACGCGCATCTGGAGCAGTGACAGCTCATCGAACGAGGACCAGTTCAGGCCCTTCTTGGGCCAGGACGTGAGCCGCAGTGGGGCTCCGGATCTGAACTCAGGAGCCACAACCCACTTTTTGCCGTGCGGTTCGGTGATATAGAACCACTGCTGCTGTCACTCCTTGACGGATTCATTGAAGGTGCCCGACGGCCATATAACCTTGGGCATCTTGCTCACCATGGTGCCGCCGCACTCGGCGTGCTCGCCACTCACCACCTTGGGCTTCACATTGAAAATCTTCAGCCATAGGCCAAAGTGATGCGAAATTCGCAGAAAGGCCTCACACACGACGATAAACATCGAGATATTAAGGAAAAGTTGGGGGACATATCATGAAAGTCAACCCCGTAATAATACATGATACCGCGAACGAATAGTTGAAGGGGAAACCCTTGCCCGCGGACGAAATGAGGAAGAAACACGACCCTCTCGTGGGGCTCCAGAGTAGGGACGACCTGTCCAGCTGACGGAAGACTGTGGCCGATCTTTTTGGCCAAATACCCGGCCTCTCGGAGCCTCTTGATATCCTTCTCCTGGACTGTAGAGGCCATCCATTTGCCTCCTGCTACAGATCCGGACATCTTCGGAGAACCTCTCTTCGGTGGAGAAGAAGAGTGCTTGGGCGCTAGGGCTCGAGCAGTAGGGAATGGACTAGCAGGGAGAAAAGGCGTGGGTAGAGAGGGAGAGATCCTATCTCTTTATAGGGGCAGTAAAGTTTTTGCGCCTCCCCACTTGCCTAGTGGAACCCGCCCGTTCTCCACTTTCCGTAATTGGCGGTGTGTTTGGGTTACCCGTACCTGTATTGGTGAGAATCCCACAATAAGGGGAGACGATCTCTGCTTCGGCAAAACATGCAGAGGAAACCGCCTCGTGATATGCGCTGAGGCTGGTTGTGGAAAAATGGTTCGAATAATGACTCGACCGTAGTATCATGTCGCTTTGTCTAAAGTAGTCAGCAGATTATATTTGTGAAATATCATTCACTCTACGGTGGTGTATGAGGATCATCTTGCAGATCCGGACACGGTCTAAGTGTTCGATAATTACTTTGGAGTATTCGTCGATGGAACCCGCCTTGCAATGACGAAGACAAGACTGCGCGTTGGACTCATCATCATTGAAGCCTGGTTCAGGGGCTACTGAGGGAGTCCTAGATTCGGGGGTATCCAGACAGCTGGACTATATGCTTTGTCCGGACTATTGGAGCGTGAAGATACAAGATTCAAGACTATGTCCCGTGTCTGGATGGGACTCTCCTTTGCGTGGAAGACAAGATTGGCGATCCGGATATTATATTTCCTTCCTTGTAACCGACTCCATGTAAACCCTAGCCTTCTTCGGTGTCTATATAAACCGGAGAGGTTGGTCCTTTGAGGGACGATCACAATCGTAATCATCATAGGCTAGCTTCTAGGGTTTAGCCTCTACGATCTCATGGTAGATCAACTCTTGTACTACTCATATCATCAATATCAATCAAGCAGGAAGTAGGGTTTTACCTCCATCGAGAGGGCTCGAACCTAGGTAAACATTGTGTCCCTTGCCTCCTGTTACCACTAGCCTAAGACGCACAGATCGGGACCCCCTACCCGAGATCCGCCGGTTTTGACACAGACACATGCCTAGCCCAAAAAGTCTTAATCCTTCCTCAGTACGCCTCAGGCCTCCTTTTATAGGTCAAAGGGGTCGCCACAGTGGCACACGGGAGGTAGAAAGTATCTACAGTGTACAAGCTTATTGCCTGACATCACAGGACAAACTCATTTAATGCACCGCTTAGGTGTCCTCTTGCTTTATCGGGGACGGAAATGGTGCCCGTCCCGTCCATCGCCGCTTCGTCTTGCTTCGACGCACGTCCATGCCAACGAGGCATGTTGTGCCATGCAAGCTAGAAAGTTGCTATGCTGGCATGGTGGCAGGGTCTTCATGAAGATCTGCATGCCACCACGCAGGTGCTTGATTAGTTGGCCTAGAAGCCACACGCTGTCATGCAGGCACTTGCCTAGTTGGCCGGTCGGCCGCTGAACTGGGTCGTTGATGGGAAGGCAAAGCCTTGCCGCGATCTTGCTGATGTCCACGGCATAGGTCTTGCCGGGGCCTTGCGGGCGCCCTTGACAAGGGTCTTGCTGGGGCTTCATGGGTGTCTACGGCAGGAGCCTTGCCGGGGCCTCGTGGGCATCCTCGGCAAGGAGCCTTGCCGGTATCTTGTCTCTATTTAGGCCTTGCAGGTCCTTGATCTTCACAAAGATCTGCATGCCATCATGCAGGCGCCTCCCGAGCCTTGGTTCCACTGTTGTTGATGGTGTTGGAACTCTCAGGCTCAAGGGTGGCGGCCTTGCTGGTGTTGGGTAATTTGCCCCGACAAGGTTCTTGCCGGGGAGCCCAACTTGTCCCTTTGCTCTTCACGCCTCTGGCTTGAGCGCTGCCTTGGTAGTCTTGTATCTTTGCTCCTTCTGCCCGTCAAGCATGGCCATAGGCATGGCTACGACTGCCCGTGCACAAGTAAAGGGGTACAGAAGGGCCCCTACTTTTGTACACCGACAAGAGCCGCCGGGCCTGGGCCACACATAAGCGCGATGCGTTGTTGGGCTAGGCTCAGAACAGTGCGCGGGCACACGGGGCAGAGTTTTTACCACGGTAACTCCTTCGCCAGTTGCGCTTCCCCATGACCCGCATTGAGTGCATGACATGGGGGTCGTGCGTGTGATGGTCACAGCATGCTTGCGTCACCCCATGGAAAACAATAAAGAGGTGGCCCGTGTTTTCTTCATAAAAGAGAGGAAAACGCAGGAGGGAGACTCATTTATAAAGTGGGCTTGGGTCGTGGCCTTTAGGGTGCCCGCGTCCCATGATCAGGGGGTGGAAAACGGTCGTCCCACTTGTCTTCTTGATTCTGGCTCGCTCGCCACATGTCCTCCATGCTTCAGGAAGGGTAGGTAGCGGATATGAAGGGAATGGGACTTAACGCCGAGGCGGGAAACCAGGAATCATTGATTGGAGGAATGGGTCGGTCGTGATTCCCAGCGCCTCTGGCGCCTGTCGTGGTCCTAAGGCTGATAGTAGAATGGGGGGTAGGTATGAGGAGGCAAGATCTCAGCTATGATGAAGTTGTACACACAAGGTTTACGAGTTCAGGCCCTTCACGGTGGAAGTAAAAGCCCCACGTCTCGGTGCCCAGAGGCGGTCGATTGAATTATATGTGTGTAGAGTTACAGGGGGTGCGAACCCTTGTTCCAGAGGAGGGGGTGGCTTATATATAGTGCGCCAGGACCCCAGTCATCCTCTATTACAAGGAGTTCAATGTACATAAAGATGGGGCGTTACTGATAACGCCAGCCATAAGTGCTATTAATCATCTTAAAGACTACGGAGTGAACGCCTGACCGTTGCAGTTCTGAGTGACTCCTAGTCTTCAGTAGGTCGAGTGGTTTCTTGTATGGTTGAGTGACATCAGGAAGGAGGGGTACCCGAGTGATATGGTTGGTCGAGTGGATTGCACTCGACGCCTTCACTAGGTATCCCTTATTGTCTCTTGGACTTCTTTGCTTCTAGGGTAGTGACCTTGGGTAGAGCGTATAGGTCTGGCATGTGACCCTACCCTTGGTCTGTATCCTCATCATTAGCCCGCGAATAGATTAAGGTCCGAGTGGAAAGGAGGTTGAAGTTGACCTTGCTCTGAGCCTTGCGCCTCACGAGTATTTCACGCAGGAAAGAAGACTCATGTTGGAACTTCAGCTTCACTTCAGTCGCCTTGATCGATTCAGAAAGTTCCCAAGTGAATTTGTAATATCGTCTGTCGAGTGTTGTTTCGAGGTGCAAAATGTTTGGCGCGATTGGTTGCAGTATATCCCGGATCTCACGGGAACCGAAATTTCGGGGAAGCGCATGGGACGGAGCGTGCTGGGGTAAGCGGGGTGGATAAACAGGAGCGCCTCCATCTCTACGCCACCTTTTTAGCCACGTATGTCATGCGCGACTATTGCGGGATTTGACAGGATCACCTAGACCCACACGTCAGCCACTCAGAAGCGAGCCTTTATAAGGCGACAGAGCCGAGGCACCCGCACTGTGCGTGTCCATTTTCCCCTCTTTCCCTCTGCTTCTCCACTGCATCCGGCTCCTCCGCTCTTGGCGCCGTCGCTCCGCCAACATGGCGAAGGACAAGATGGCAGCGCTAGAACGCGCAAAGAAGGCGACGGGGCCGGCGAAAGGCAAGAAGCAGAATCACGGGTCGTCGTCACACTCTGTGCTGCCACCGGGCTAGATCCAAGGCGATTGGATCCGGTCTTCGCTCCGGCAGGAACATCTGGATGAACTGGTGGAATCCGGATTGATCGCCAAGGGCAAGGCGAGGTTGCCGGAGGGGGAGACGGAGCCGCAGCCACGACCGGGTGAGTGTGTTCTGCTCACCACCCATGTCGACCGGGGTATTTTGCTTCCTCCTCACCCCTTTTTCCAGGGTTTCTTGAACTTCTTCGGCGCCCAACTCCATCACTTTTCTCCCAATACCATCACATATCTTGCTGCATTCGTGTCCATGTGCGAGAATTTTCTGGGGTGTCGACAGCACTGGGGTCTTTTCAAGCACATATTCACCATCCGTTCTCAGTCGGTGAAGAAAGCAAATACGACTGATGAGAAAACACATGTCATTCAGATGTGTGGGGGCTTGGGTATCCATAAGAGGCAGAGGAGATCTTTCCCTTTCATGACTCTTCCTGAATCGGTCAGGGACAGGCAGTCGACTTGGTTCTACTGCCAAGACCTCCCAACTCGAGGCCAGTCGACCGAACTTCCCCACTTCACCTTTGATCGTGTTCAGACTCCTTCCTTGCTAAAAGAGACTATTGCTGAGAGTGTGGAGACGAACATGCTAGTTGAGAGCGTGGTCCAACTGATCAACCAGGGCATCACTAGCATGGATCTGCTGGAAGTATTCCTTAGTCGACGCATCCAACCTCTCCAGGCTCGTGACTATCCCATGTGGATGTACTGTGGGGTCGACGACACCACTCGGGTCCATCCATAGGAAGTACCAGCTAAGACGGTGGCCATGTGGTTGAAGAGCATTACAGGCAACAAGGACAACCCCAGAGGAGCCAGGAGAGTCGACCCCTTCAGCGACAACAATCTGCCAGACAAGGTGTGTCTTCCATCGTCGACTGTTTTTGGGTATATATTCCGACTGCTCTTGAACCTGACTGACTTTTACTCTACTTCTTGTCTTGTAGGTTTTTACTGAGATGTACTCGATGCACAATGGTGAACAAGTTCTGGAGCAGGGCTAGGAGGGAGAGAACAGCACGGAGGAGAGCAGTGAATGGGAATCTTCGGACGAAGAAGATGAGGAGGAAAGCAAGGAGTCGGACGACGAAGAAGCGGTCGACTCGCCGCCTCGCTCAGAATGTTGATCCAAGCAACATCATGACCCAGCGGTCGGGCGCGGTAAGAACGTGGCCCCAAGCACCCAAACACAGAAACGCACTCGGACATCGACTCCGGAGCCAACAGAAAAAGTCGCCAAGCAGCCCAAGGTTGCTCCTCCAAAAGCTCGGAAGACTCTGCCTAGGATTAAGATGGATGTTCCTGTTGCCTCTGGGTGAGTATCCTTTCTGTGTTTACCTCTACCGACTGATACTTCTGCTCTGACTGAACGGACTGTGCACCTTTCCAGCCCAACCTCGGCCGCGACTGACATGGACGTTGACAAGGCCCCAGGAGTTGAGGAGACCGATGACACGGCACCACCCGAGCTGGTAAGTCCGTTCGACCAAAATTTATTTTGTCGATTGAGTTGTAGGTCAGTTGAATCTCTGATGTTCTCTTTTCGCTGCAGCTCCACGATACATCGCCGTTCTTCCCGATGAAGAAGAAGAAGAAGTGCCTCTGAAGGAGAGGAGGAGGAGAGGCAAGGGCTCGAGCCGGAGAGGGCTTGAAGTTCAAGTCCCTCAGTCGACACCGATGCTAGAGGCAGTGGTCGAGCGATCCAGAGATCTGGTACGGACCAACGTCACATTCGCTGACCCGCTGCCGACTGATCACCCATCAGGGTCGACTGCTCCGGCACCTGGTGCTCCACTGCAACTCCATGCGTCCGGCCCAGTGGCTGCTTCGACAGCCTTGGCGCCATCACTCTTTGCTACATTCCAAACTCCAGATGACTCGCCAAGTGCCGCCAGGGAGGCTGTTCGCTAGGTGAATCTTGGTATGGAGCTGGTGAAGGTGATGCACGAGGCCAGTCAGGTGGCCTATAATGCCAGCACCGCTCTGTAGACCAATGTTAAGGTCAGTTACCTCCCGACTGAACTTTTGAATCATGAAAAACTGCCGCTGTAGCTTCGCTGCCCATATGTGCATCTTTTATCATGGGTCTGTGTTTCTTATCCAATCACCCACTGGGGTGTGCTTGCCTGGGAGTTTAACAGTTCTTCTACTCCACTCGACTCATGCTGAGTCGAGTGTTTTGTCCAAACCAGTGGGGCCACACAGAGTGCACCCACTTGGTGTAGTCCCCGAGACCACGGTCGACTGCTGGCAGTCGACTGGGGTCTTAGAATTTACTTCTTTTTTTGACTCATGCTAGGCAGACCATGCTGAGTGTTGATCCAAACTAGTCGGGGCACGCTAAGTGCACCCACTGGGTGTAGTCCCCAAGGCTACTGTTGAGTGTTTGATTCGGCAGTTGTCTTAGAGTAACTTTCATTGTGATTGTCTTATGTTTCTGTCGATTGATATATCTCTCTCGCTGACTGCAGAGGTCTTGTGATCTTGGGGCTCAACTTTTTGAGTTAAACAAGAAGCAAATCAGCCTCAATCTTGATCTTGAACTGGCGAATAAGAACCTCAAGACTGCTCAGGAAGGAACAGCCATCATGGGAGGTAACCAATCGTCACCTGTCCACCTTGTGCCTCGTGCCTCTCAGTGTTTTTTTCTTTCAGTCTCTTTGAATCGAGTGACTTCACACGAACAGATGTGCGTAGTGAAAACCGTCAGCTTCAAGCTCGTCTGAAGAGTGTTGTTTCTTTAGAGAAAATGAAGGAGGCTCTGGAGAAGAAGGATCTAGATCTTGCTGCTGCTCAGAAGGAGGCGCGAGAGAAGACAGCGCTTGCGTACAAGAAGCTGGCTTCGGTCGGCAAGTTGGAAGAGGAGAACTCGAAGCTGAAGACCGCCATCTCTAAGGCCAATCGGGAGGTTGCGCAACTGAAGAAGGACAAGGAGAAGTTAACCAATGAAGTCGGAAGCCTCAAAGACAAGATGAGTGAGCTGGAGTCCTATCTGGGACAACTTGCTGCCAAACTGGTCCTGAAGCTTGATGGTATCATCGTTCGACTGATTAGTTGCCGTCGATTGGAACGTTTTGTTATACTACCGACTCATCATTTTTTCTGATTGTGCAGAACTTTGCCAGGACTTTGAGGCTGAGACTGGGCGGGTCAAGACGGGTCAAGACCCCATCAATTGTCCTGTTAAAGATGATGTTGCGATGAACTTGGTGCGGTTGGAATCACGCATGGACAGTGTTGTTGCTTATCTGGCTCGACTGAAGGCGGCGATGACTCGGGTTGATGCCGAACTTTGGCCGCAAGCGGAACCTTCACAAGATCTCGAGTCGCTGATGACTCGACTGAATAAGATCCCTGGCCGAGTGCAGGAATGGAAGAAATCATCTGCTCGATGTGGCGCTGATGTTGCTCTGCCATTGGTCCAAGTGCACTACAAAGATGCCAGAGAAGACAAGCTGGCGTCTCTCAAGGTTGCAAACACTAAGAAGCACACCTTCCAGTCCTTCGATCATGGACACCTTCCTTGAGGCTTCCACTCGCATTGCAGACATCATTGACCTTGACAATTTCTGTGATCCAGCCAACCCCTCTCCTGACATTTAATTGGAAAACATTATGCCCCTCACTTATTTTCCTCGGAATGCCGAGTGAGCATGTAATCGTTAAACTCTTTAAGGCTTGATGCCTGAGTACTCTTGTCCGTTGCAGTTCTGAACTTTTGCGGGGTTTATCCGAATTTGGATTTATTTGAATATCGTGGCTTTTGCTCTGTTTCTTACATAGTTTCTGATTGTCCCTCGATTCCGAGTGGATTTGATTTTCTCGCCGTTTGCCGAATGAAAGTACATTGTACTTATGACGGAGCTCAAACACGATGTTCAGCTGTCACTTCGTCATCCTTGCGGATAGGGATGGAACATTGTATTTGTGGCGTAGCTCAGAGGTGGTGCTTAGTCGACGCCTCGTCGTCCTTGCAGATAGGAATGGAACATTGCATTTGTGGCGTAGCTCAGAGGTGGTGTTCAGTCGACGCCTCATCGTCCTTGCGAATAAGGACGGAACATTGTATTTGTGGCGTAGCTTAGAGGTGGTGCTCAGTCGATGCCTTGTCGTCCTTGTGGATCGGAATGGAGCGTATGGCTAAGTCCCGAAGCGATAAGATCGGTTCTCACTTGGAACGTATTTTCAAACTTAGGCGAGTGTGGGACTGCAGCTAAGCCCCTGAGTGAGAGGATTGCTCACCACTCGGTAGGATGTTTTAAACTTAGGCGAGTGCGGGACTGTAGCTAAGCCCCCGAGTGAGAGGATTGCTCACCACTCGGTAGGATTTTTTAAACTTAGGCGAGTACTGGACTGCAGCTAATCCTCCAAGTGAGAGGATTGCTCGCCACTCGGTAGGTTTTTTTTAAAACTTAGGCGAGTACTGGGCTGCAGTTAAGCCTCCGGGTGAGAGGATTGCTCGCCACTCG
>NC_041387.1:189518655-189594924 GCF_002162155.2 Triticum dicoccoides | reverse complement strand
CACTCGGTAGGATTTTTTCCAACTTAGACGAAACAGATTCGCAACTAAGCCCCCGAGTGGGAGGATTGCTCACCACTCGGTAGGATTTTTTAAACTTAGGTGAGTACTGGACTGCAGCTAAGTTCCTGAGTGAGAGGATTGCTCGCCACTCGGTAGGATTTTTTAAACTTACGCGAGTACTGGACTGCAGCTAAGCCCCCGAGTGGGAGGATTGCTCACCACTCAGTAGGATTTTTTCCAACTTAGGCGAAACGGATTCACAGCTAAGCCCCGAGTGGGAGGCTTGCTCACCAGTCGGTAGGATTTTTTCAACTTAGGCGAAAACGGATTCGCAGTTAAGGCCCCGAGTGGGAGGTTTTCTCCCCACTCGGTAGGATTTTTCAAACTTAGGCGAAACATATTTGCAGCTAAGCCCCCAAGTGGGAGATTTGCTCACCACTCGATAGGTTTTTTCAAACTTAGGCAAAACAGATTCACAGCGAAGCCCCTGAGTGGGATGCTTGCTCACCATTCGGTATGATTTTTTTCAACTTAGGAAAAAACGGATTCGCAGCTAAGGCACCCACTGGGGAATTTAGAACATGTAAAAAAGGAACAACAATCATTCAGGAGACTGTAAAATCGTGTCTTTGATAATCAAACTAGAAGGTATTTCTTATTACATCTCAACAGTCTAAATGCTTAAGTGTAAAAGGGGCAGAGCAGCTCCGCATTCCAAGCGCGTGGCTCGTCTTTATCGTGCTCTATGTTGTAAAGACGGTATGCTCTGTTGTGGAGCACTTTGGTGACAATGAAGGGGCCTTCCCAAGCAAGAGCGAGCTTGTGTGGTTTCTGCTGGTCCACCCGAAGAACCAAGTCTCCCTCCTGAAATGCCCGACCCCTCACGTTTCTGGCATGGAATCGACGCAGGTCTTGCTGATAAATGGTCGACCAGATCAAGGCCATCTCTCTTTCCTTTTCCAGGAGATCAACTGCATCTTGCCGAGCCTGTTCTGCTTCATCTTCTAAGAAAAGTTCGACTCGGGATGCATTGTGAAGCAAGTCACTAGAAAGTATAGCTTCAGCTCCATAGACTAAGAAGAATGGAGTTCAGCCAGTCGACCGATTAGGAGTTGTCCTCAATCCCCAAAGTACTGATGGAAGTTCATCAACCCAGGCGCCTGCTGCATGCTTGAGGTCACACATCAATCGGGGTCCAGTCCTTTGAGAATCAATCCATTTGCTCTTTCAGCTTGTCTATTCGACTGAGGATGGGCGACTGAAGCATAGTCGACCTTAGTGCCTTGGAAGCACAAAAGGCTCTGAACTCGTCAGAATCAAAGTTCAACCCATTATCAGTGATGATGTTGTGCGGAACACCATATCTAAATGTTAATTCTCTGATGAAACTAACAGTTTTACTTGCTTCAAGGTTTTTGATGGGCTTTGCTTCAATCCATTTGGTGAACTTCTCGACTTCTACGAGCACATGGGTGAAGCCACTCCTACCAGTCCTCAGAGGTCCAACCATATCCAATCCCCAGACAGCAAAAGGCCAGACAAGTGGAATAGTCTTCAAACCTGACGCGGGTTTATCGGACATGTTAGAGTAAAACTGACAGTCTTCACATTTGTCTATTATTTCTTCCACCATCTCGTTGGCATGAGGCCAGTAAAATCTGGCTCGGTATGCATTGGCCACGATGGTACGAGAGGATGCATGGTGACCACAGGTCCCCGAGTGAATATAATTGAGGATCATTCGGCCTTCTTCTGGCGTGATGCATTTTAGGCTGACTCTAGTTACACTTTCTCTAAACAACTGTCCTCTTATCACAGTAAAGGCTTTGGATCGACGGACGATCTTTTGAGCCTCTTCTTCATACTCTGGAAGTTCTTTCCTAAGAATGTATGCAATGTATGGCACTGTCCAGTCGGGAGTGACGACCAAAACCTCCATGATCAAGTCGACCACGGCTGGGACTTCGACTTCAGTTGGATCTATGGCACTCTTAGGCTGTGGGGGCTCTTTAGTGAAAGGATCTTCCTAAACTGAAGGTGCGTGAATATGTTCCAAAAACACATTTCCGAGAATGGTCTCTCTATTGGATCCTATCTTTGCCAAGTCATGTGCAGCTTGATTTTTGAGTCGGGGAAAATTGTGAAGCTCCAACCCCTCAAACTTCTTTTCCAACTTTCTTACTGCGTTGCAATAACCAGTCATAGCCGGGCTCCTGACATCCCACTCTTTCATTACTTGATTAACCACAAAATCCAAGTCACCGTAGACCATGAGGCGACGGACGCCTAGTGAAATGGCCCTATGCAACCTGTATAAAAGTGCTTCATATTCAGCTTCATTGTTGGAGGAATCAAAATGAATCTGGAGAACATAGCTGAGCTTGTCCCCACAGGGGGATACCAACACTACCCCAGCACCGGAACCATTCAGCATTTTGGAGCCATCGAAGAATATGGTCCAATGCCCCGGGTGAACCTGAGTCGGCAGTTGTTGCTCAATTCACTCGGCAAGGAAATCTGCAATTGCTTGGGACCTGATAGCTTTCTTTGCCTCAAACTTGATATCCAATGGAAGGAGTTCAATTGCCCATTTTGTCACTCGACCAGTTGCATCTCTGTTGTTCAGAATTTCAGATAATGGTGCATCGCTGATGACTGTAATGGAGTGATCAGAGAAATAATGTGCAACCTTCTTCATGGTCATGTATATTCCATAAACAAGCTTCTGATAATGCGGATATCTCTTCTTGGATGGAGTCAAAACTTCAGAAAGATAACACACTGGGTGCTGAACTTTATAGGCTTTTCCTTCTTCCTCCTGTTCGACCATGAGTACTGTACTGACAACTTGTCCAGTGGCTGCAATGTAGAGCAGTAAAGGCTCTTTGCTGGTTGGTGCAGCAAGCACCGGCTGGGTGGAATGCAGGGCTTTGAGCTCTGCAAACGCTGCATCAGCTTCATCAGTCCACTCAAATTTATCAGATTTCTTCAATAGTCGGTAAAGAGGTAAGGCTTTTCACCAAGACGAGAAATGAATCGACTCAAGGCGGCCAAACAACCAGTAAGCTCCTGAACAACATGCACACGTAGAGGGCGTTTCATTCGGAGGATTGCACCGACTTTCTCTGGGTTCGCGTCGATCCCCCATTCGGAAACGAGGAAACCGAGTAACTTTCCACCTGGGACTCCGAATGTGCAGTTCGACGGATTAAGCTCGATATCATACCTTCTTAGGTTACCAAAGGTTTCTGCGAGGTCGGTCAGCAGGTCGGAACCCTTACGCGACTTGACCACAATGTCATCAATATATGCTTCCACATTCCAACTGATTTGAGTGAGCAGGCACTTCTGAATCATCCTCATGAATGTGGCGCCAACATTTTTGAGACCAAATGGCATGGTGACATAGCAAAAGCACCCGAATGGGGTGATGAAAGCCGTTTTTATTTCATCGGGTCCAAACAGTCGGATCTGATGATACCCGGAATATGCATCTAGAAAAGACAAGCGCTCACACCCCACAGTCGAGTCGACTGTCGGTGTCAAGACCGACGGATCTTGGGTAGGGGGTCCCGAACTGTGCGTCTAAGGCTAATGGTAACAGGAGGCGGGGGACACAATGTTTACCCAGGTTTGGGCCCTCTCGATGGAGGTAATACCCTACTTCCTGCATGATTGATCTTGACGATATGAGTATTACAGGAGTTGATCTACCATGAGATCGTAGAGGCTAAACCCTAGAAGCTGGCCTATGATTCTGATTGTTGTTGTCCTACGGACAAAACCCTCTGGTTTATATAGACACCGAAGGGGGCTAGGGTTACACAGAGTCGGTTACAGAGAAGGAGATCTACATATCTGAATTGCCAACCTTGCCTTCCATGCAAAGGAGAGTCCCACCCGGACACGAGACAAAGTCTTCAATCTTGTATCTTCATAGTCCAACAGTCCGGCCAAAGTATATAGTCCAGCTATCCGAGGACCCCATAATCCAGGACTCCCTCAGTAGCCGTTGAACCAGGCTTCAATGACAATGAGTCCGGCGCGCAGATTGTCTTTGGCATTACAAGGCGGGTTCCTTCTCCGAATACTCCATAGAAGATCTTGAACACAAGGATCGTATCCGGCTCTGCAAAACAATTTCCACATACCACCGTAGAGAGCACAATATTCCACAAATCTAATCTGCTGACAACTTTTCATAGCGTGACATCACGCCGTGGCCCGGTCATTACGAACCGTTTTTCCCAGCCTGCTATTGCACGTATTGTGAGGCAGTTTTATTGGCACGTCTTGTCGAAGTAGAGATCGTGTTCCCCTTATCACGGGATTCTCATCAATACGGGTGTGGGTAACCCAACCGTGCTTGTTAGTATGATTCCTCAATTTTAGGCAAGTTCCAAACGTCCACGTGGAGGACGCTTGATATTCACCCTCTTTATAAAGGGGCCAAGACTTGTCCTTTTATTTCCACGCTCGATCCTTCCCTTCCCCTACCTCAAGTTCCAACACCCAAGGTCCAGGCTAAGCGCTTCGGAACTTCAACCATGTCCAGATCCAACCTTCAAGGCCGGTGGATGGCCTCCTCTGTCACAGAGGAGGACATCAAGAAGCTTAGGGAGGCTAGGTATCTGACCGTCGAAATCCCCCACAGGCTACCTGCTCAAGGGCAGGTTATCCCCACTCCCGAACCCAACGAGAGTGTCGTATTTGTTTCCCACTTCCTCCGAGGGCTAGGCTTTAGTCTTGATCCCTTTGTAAGAGGGCTCATGTTCTATTACCGGCTAGATTTCCATGATCTAGCTCTAGATTCTATTCCTCACATCTCATCGTTTATCGTCTTGTGTGAGGCCTTCTTCCGCATTACCCCACACTTCGTCTTATGGCTCAAGACTTTCAATGTGAAGCCGAAGATGATTGACGGGCGACACGCGGAGTGCGAAGGCGCTATAATAAGCAAAGGTGCCGACGCCCTATGGCCAAAGGGCTCCTTCCCGGAGGAGTCTGACTTATGGCAACGGGAGTGGTTCTACATCACAACACCCCGAGGTACAAAGCGGGTGGCCGGCCCAGCCTTCCGCCCGGGCCCTCCGTCCAACTTGCGTCATGGGTTAACAAAGGGCTGGACTGGGGGCCAGTGAATGACGTGCTGGCATTGCAAAGCCGCATCTAAGATCTCCTCAAGAGGGATGTCAGCCTCGTCAAAGTAATTCAGGTAATGCTAGTTCGTCGGGTCCTGCCATGCCAATGTCGATCTCTCTGGATGTGGGAGTTCAACCCAGAAGGACCACGAACTATTCAGCACTTCTTCGGCGTGACGCTCAAAGGGATGTATCGATTATTCTTCGGATCACAAATAAAGTGTCCGGACACCATCGAGGATGCGGGCCTGAACTGCAATCGTCTAGATACCCAAGTAAGTAACTCCACGACCGAACATGATGTCTTTATATTTACCACAACATTATTATGTAAAACTATCCTCGGCCAGGACTGGATAAGGAAGGCGAAGAGGATCAGTTGTTCGGCCCCTCTTCCCGAAGGCTCGCCGGACCCTGTACTAACCAAGATGCTTGAGGGCGCACCTTATCAAGTGCCATTAGGAGAAGATGAAGGGAGGCATAGAGAAGCCGAGAGCGGGCTTCATACATTATACGTCCAAACCGGGGGAATTAGTGCCTCCGCAAAGGAGGGTGATCTGGGAGGCCAATCTAGAATCCCCTCTCCCCACGGGAAGAAAAGGGGCGCCGCTGAAGATTTGGAAACGGAGGCTTCCAAACAAGGGAAGATGCCTTCGCCAGGGGGCCCTCGCCCGGAGGTTGTCCTTGCCGCACAGCGCCCACAAGGGGGCCAGCCATCAACTGAGCTGTAAGTGAACAAAGGCACTTTGATAAATATATCTTGTTTTTTCTCTGAGAATCACAACCGACACATATGTTTTGCAGTCCGGCTCATAGCCCTTCTCAACAAAGTTCGTCTTCGGGGGATCTTCTTCCGGAGATGATGGAGAGCAAAACGCCTTCCCCTGCTTCCCCGCCTCGCAAGACGGACAACCCTAAGGTGTCGTCGCGGAGGATTTCTCCTAATCCGCAAAGGCCAGCAGGTAATTCTTCGGCCGCCCGAAGTCCGGAGTCCTTGGATCCTGAGGAGACCAGCAGAAAAAGCCCAGAACTATCGGGTGTACAACCGGACACATTGATAGGTCTTTTGGAGCAAGCGGCTATCTCAGAGGCTCATCGTACCTGGATGGGTACGGTGGTTGAGAGGATTTCATCCGCCAAAAGTGGGTTAAATGAAGCTTTTACGAGCCTACTAAGAGGCTTTGAGGTAGGCATCTAATATATATTTTTGGCTGTACCGCACACGCTAGGTGTGCTCCGTATACATAGTAGCCCATGAGGCTCTGGTTGCCGTCCAGAGGCGGCAAACAGAGGATCATAGTCCCAGGTAATGATCGTGCTGCTTTTATGCGTAGGCGGATGAAGGTCCGGCGGCTGACCGGACTGCTGATTTTGCCGAATTGAGGCGGCATCATGTGCCCTGGTTCATCATGCTTGTGGCGGATGCCGACATCATGCTTGTGAACAAGCATCTTGACGAGGCACAGGGTATGGATATTTTGTTGTTCAGCAAATATTAAGAGGAGCATGATGCTAGTATCTATAATATGCTTTGACTGCGGATGGAGCTGCAGCCGTGGAGACCCTTTGGGCGAAACTTGCCCGAGCCAAGTAATAAGCCAGGAGAAGTGATGCGGCCGCCCTGAAGGCGGCTGAAGAGTTAAAAGCCGAACAGGCTGCTCATCACCAGAGCGAAGATAAAATAGCCAGCATGTCTCTTGAGCTGCAAAATGCCGCCAGCCGCTATGAGCTCCTCAAAAGGGAAAGCCAAAAAAAGCGGCTGACTTGAAGAAGGCTTTGGAAGCAGCCAAGGAAACGCGCTCTGGAATCATAGCTGCGCGGGAGGAGCTTTGTCAAGCCGGAGATATCATGACTGGGAGGCCCTTTTTATTGCGGACAAAGTTCGGTGATCCGAAGTATGCCCCTCTTGATCAATTATTGAGTTCTGCAGACGCGTACTTGGATTTAGCGAAGAGTGCTACTGATGCGACTGAGTATTTCAAAGATCAAGAAGATCAGGAGGTGGAAAATTTGTTCTGGTCGCAGTTCAGCGCTCCAAAGCGTCCGCTGCTATTGAATGAGCAAATGGCCTAGTGGGCCGATCTACATAGGTTGTCCGGGCTTGCCATGAGGTCTATCGTGGATCATCTTTGGCCGAAGGAACCAAGTAGTTATTTTGGTTTAGTGCAACGATTTCTTCGTGATGTGCCGCATATCGATGTTGTAAAGAGGTCGGCGTGCATAAAGGGTGCGTGGAAGGCTCTTTCCCATGTTAAGACATACTGGGCAGGGATGGAGGCCACCGCTATTGCAACAAGGGGTCCGACCGGAGGCCGGGACTCTCCCGAGCACTATTTTGAAGAAGTCCTAGAAGGCGCCCATTTAATAGAGGCTCAGTGCTCGAAGAGTACCATGTTCGAGTGACATGTATCTTGATTGTAAAAACAATGCTATTTTGATTATAAAGGCTGCATTTATACTTTTGCCCATAAAGTATTATAGTGCCTCCTGTGCGGACCTTTATGTATGTATGTATGTATGTATATAACCTAAAAGTTTGCAGTCGTCGTCTTCAGCCCCCACACATATAATGCGGGGGTATTCGGTAAAGCGCGTAATCACACTTGATCCAACGTCTTGGTCCATTAAGGAGGTGATAGCACGGTGAACAAGGCAATCGGACGATATAGCTTTAACACTTTCAATTAGCCATAGGAGTTTGATGGTGGGGCTACTATATATCCCCTAGTACTTCCGCGTTCATCCGAATACGGTGCGCATACGTACATGACCAGGAAACTGGTCCTTCATTAATGCGGAGGAATCACGAAGATTCCGCTGAGTCATCGAGTGGTTGAGCCGTCTCTCGCTTTATCATGACAGTTAGTTTTCGGCTTTCTCTACTGAGGTTCTCTTCCAGATGAACCAGGGCACAATTGCAGTAGTTCTCCCGGTGTCGCCTTAGCCGATAGAGTGGAACGTAAGGTAGCAAAACACGGGAGCCGGGCAAACCCAACTATTAACCAAAGACATGATTCGGAGCTCATGCATATAAGGCCAAACTCCCAACGCCGAACACTCCCTAAGGTATTCGGACTTTACAACATATACTGGGCTGAGTAACGCCCTCGATAATGAGCCCTGAATTTCCGGTTACATGCATTAACCTGGCGCGACGAAATGCCAATAACGCCAGTATCCCCCTCGGTTATGTTAAGTTCCCGGAGGGTGTGAAGCAACAAGAGACATTAAAAAGGTTTACACAGGGTCTTAATCTAAAAAGAAACCTTTGACCGGGGCCCTGCTGCACGTCTGCGCCTTTGTCTCCGTTGTGCCGTATCCTGGAAGGGTGTAGCACGATGATCATCTGTAAAAAAAAAAGAAAAACCCAGGTGAAAGACTTTGTGCGAAAGGTAGGTTATTCTTAATGAACCATGAAAATTCAATCTATTGTATATTAGTAGGGTCGACCTAAACTATGGACCCTTTTATATGCGGGCAGCCCCTAGCACCACGTCGACCAAGCTCAGGTTCATCTGGGCAGCTGCAAGTAGTGGTGCGCCGGACACGTCTAGCCGTGTCCGTGGTCTTGACGACCGGTCATTTATTTGGGTTGGGAAGGCCGTTCAGTGGTTCGGCTGCTAGAGCCGCCACATATTCTTCCACACATAAGGAACACTCTGTATTTCCACTAACTGTGATGACGACACGTGGACCGGGCATCTTAAGTTTAAGATAAGCGTAATGCGGAACTGTGTTGAAACGAGCGAAGGCCATTCTTCCGAGTAGTGCATCGTAGCCGCTTCGGAATGGAGCGATGTCGAAGATTAGTTCTTCGCTTTGGAAGTTGTTGGCCGAGCCAAATACAACCTCTTGTACTAGAGAGCCCGTGCAGCGGGCCTCTACGCCTGGTATTACTCCTTTAAAGGTAGTATTGTTGTGGTCGATTCTTTATCGGTCTATCCCCATCTTGCGGACAGTATACTGATATATCATATTAAGACTACTTCCGCCGTCCATAAGGACTCGGGTGAGATGGTATTCGTTAATTATTGGGTCGAGCACCAAGGCAGCCGATCCTCCGTGCCGAATACTAGTCGGATGATCCCTGCGATCAAAAGTGATCGGGCAGGCTGACCAAGGGTTGAACTTGGGGGGCGACGGGCTCTACAGCGTATACATCTCGGAGTGCGCATTTGCGCCTCCTCTTTGGTATATGAGTTGCATAAATCATGTTCACTGTTTTAACCTCTTGTGGAAAAAAATTTGTCCCCCGGTGTTCGGCTGGCAAGGCTCATCCTCGTCTCCACTTGGCGTCTCGCTCCCCTTGTGTTCGGCGTTTAGTTTGTCGGCCTGCTTGAAGACCCAGCATTCTATGTTGGTGTGATTTGCAAGTTTTTCGGGGGTGCCACGAATCTGACATAATCTGTCTAGAATCTTGTTTAGGCTAGACGGTCCATCTCTGCTGCCTTTAAAGGGCTTTTTCCGTTGACCGGGTCGAGAGCCCCTGAATCTGGCGTTAACCGCCGTGTTGTCTAGGCTGTCTTCATTGCTTCGATGCTTATTTTTATTGCGTTGCGGCTTCCCATTGCCGTCCCTGATTTCGGATGTGCCAGGGTCACTGGTGTCTCTACGGGCCAACCAGCTGTCCTCGCCCGCGCAGAAGCGGGTCATAAGGCTTGTTAGGGCCGCCATTGTTGTTTGTTTTTCCTGGCCGAGGTGTCTAGCGAGCCATTCATCTCGGACACTGTGCTTGAAAGCCGCTAAGGCTTCGGCATCTGGGCAGTCGACAATTTGATTCTTCTTGGTGAGAAATCTATTCCAAAGCTTACGGCTGACTCTCCGGGTTATTGAATTATGTGACTTAAATCGTCTGCATCCGGAGGTTGGACATAGGTCCCTTGAAAATTAGCCCTGAAAGCATCCTCAAGTTTCTCCCAACTTCCAATTGAGTTTTCGGGGAGGCTTTTCAACCAGTGCCGAGCTGGTCCTTTCAACTTGAGGGACAGGTATTTGATGGCGTGGAGATCATCTCCGCGAGCCATGTGGATGCGAAGGATAAAGTCCTCAATCTAGACCCCAGGGTCTGTCGTTCCGTCGTATGCCTCTATGTTCACGGGTTTAAATCCCTCTGGGAATTCATGATCTAGCACCTCATCGGTGAAGCACAGGGGGTGTGCGGCACCCCTGTATTTGGATGTGTCATGGCATGCTTCCGACGGCTGTCGTGTTCGGAGTTGATTCCGAGCTGATATTCGATTAGTATAGTCATTTTGGTGGCCATGATCCTGCGCCGGAGCGCGCTTCCTAGATCCATAGATGGACCTGGCCACACTGGCTTTTTTATCCAAGTGCTCACGTAAATCGTGTGTTGAGTTGTGCGCGGCGTCGTTAGCCGCCCTATCGCGGCCACGGGGTGGTCGGTCCGGTGGATCGGCCGTATTATTTTTCGGCGGAATGGGCTCTATAGCCTCGTCGTCGAATTCGGGCAGCAGCTTGCGCTTTGGGTAGCTCTTTGTGTGGCGATAGCCACCGTATTTTTCTTCAGTGTCGAGAACTTTATTCCATCTGCGGTTGAGCGTATCCTGCGCGGCCTTGAGCCTTTGCTTCTGCTTCTTCAAGCTCCTCACGGTGGCGATAAGCCTTCTATGGAGGTTCTAATGTTCCAGGTGCCTTTCCGGTATGATAAGTACATCGTCGTCTGGACTGTTCTCCTCTCCGGAGACAAGTTTATGAGTTTTATCTTCGCCGTCACTATGATCGGATAGCGGCCCTGGACTGTGTTCGCCGTCCCCTGGCTCATCCTGCTCCATCGCTAGGTCCATGAGGTCGTCGTTTCCTTTGAAGTCGACCGGGGTATTATTCCTTCTTGCGCTGTTATCGTGGTTTTATTGTGGCGGGATTTAGAGCGGTGCCGTCTTCGACGCTTTGGTTGCTTCTCAAGAGGATTATCCTCCGTTGCATCCTTCCGTTCCTCGCCGTTCTTTAATTTTGGTGTGTCCACCATGTATATGTCGTATGATTAGGTGGCTATCCAGCGCCCCGTGGGCGGTGGTTCCTGTTCCTCTCCAGCATCGTCATCCAGACCGTCGATGTCTTCGGAGTCGAAATCAAGCGTGCCGGTTAAGTCATCTACAGTGGCTATTAAGTGGGTGGTGGGTGGGGAACGAATTTCTTCGTCGTCCGCCTCCCATTCAAGCCGGACATAGTTCGGCCAAGAGTCTCCTGACAGGGAGAGAGACTTCAATGAATTTAGCACGTCTCCCAAGGGCGAGTCCTGAAAGATATCCAAGGAGGTAAACTCCATGATCGGTGCCCAGTCAGATTCGATAGGCACGGATGCACGCGGTTCGGAGCCGATGGCCGGAGACGAGTCTGAGGGTCCGATGTCCCAGGCCTCATTGGAGGCGAAGTATGTGTTCGTCTCTATCTCCGCTGAGTGTGCGGTCTCCGTGGAGGGGTCCATCCACCCGTCCTCGGATGGCACGATCAACCCCGGATTAAAGGCCGGGGTAGCCGCAGGTGCGATCTCCCGAACACCGTCCGATGGCAGATATAAGTCATGCTCGTCGTGACTGTTCGGGGCACCTGACATGTGCTCGAATCCGTCGAAGATCAAATCTCCGCGGATGTCGGTGGTGTAGTTCAGGCTTCCAAACCTCACCTAATGGCCAGGGGCGTAGCTGTCGATCTGCTCCAGATGGCCAAGCGAGTTGGCCCGCAGTGTGAAGCCACCGAATACGAAGATCTGCCTGGGGAGGAAAACCTCACCCTGGATTGCATCGTTGCAGATGATTGAAGGATCCATCAAGCCTTATCGTGACGGCACAGTGGAACTCTCAACGAAAGCACCAATGTTGGTCAAAACCGACGGATCTCGGGTAGGGGGTCCCGAACTGTGCGTCTAAGGCTAATGGTAACAGGAGGCGGGGGACACAATGTTTACCCAGGTTTGGGCCCTCTCGATGGAGGTAATACCCTACTTCCTACTTGATTGATCTTGATGATATGAGTACTAGAAGAGTTGATCTACCACGAGATCGTAGAGGCTAAACCCTAGAAGCTGGCATATGATTCTGATTGTTGTTGTCCTACGGACTAAACCCTCCGGTTTACATAGACACTTGAGGGGGCTAGGGTTACACAGAGTCGGTTACAGAGAAGGAGATCTACATATCTGAATTGCCAAGCTTGCCTTCCACGCAAAGGAGAGTCCCACCCGGACACGGGACGAAGTCTTTAATCTTGTATCTTCATAGTCCAACAGTCCAACCAAAGTATATAGTCCGGCTGTCCGAGGCCTGATACGTCCATTTTGCATCATGCTTTTATATCAATATTTATTGCATTATGGGCTGTTATTACACATTATATCTCAATACTTATGGCTATTCTCTCTTATTTTACAAGGTTTACCATGAAGAGGGGGAATGCCGACAGCTGGAATTCTAGCTGGAAAAGGAGCAAATATTGGAAACCTATTCTCCACAGCTCCAAAAATCCTGAAACTCCACGGAAGTCAGTTTTGGAATTAACAAGAATTATTGAACGAATAAAACACCAGAGGGGGCCCACACCCTGGCCAGGAGGGTGGGGGGCGCGCCCACCCCTATTGGGCATGCCCCCTGTCTCCTGCCCCCCCTGGTGGCCCTCCGGTGCCCATCTTCTGCTATATGAAGGCTTTTACCCTGGAAAAAAAATCATAGGCAAGCTTACGGGACGAAACTCCGCCGCCACGAGGTGGAACCTTGGCGGAACCAATCTAGGGCTCCGGCAGAGCTGTTCTGCCGGGGAAACTTCCCTCCGGGAGGGGGAAATCATCACCATCGTCATCACCAACGATCCTCTCATCAGGAGGGGGTCAATCTCCATCAACATCTTCACCAGCACCATCTCCTCTCAAAACCCTAGTTCATCTCTTGTATCCAATCTTGTATCAAAACAAAAAATTTGTACCTGTAGGTTGCTAGTAGTGTTGATTACTCCTTGTAGTTGATGCTAATTGGTTTACTTGGTGGAAGATCATATGTTTAAATCCTTAATGCATATTATTACCCCTCTAATTATGAACATGAATATTCTTTGTGAGTAGTTACGTTTGTTCCTGAGGACATGGGTGAAGTCTTGCTATTAGTAGTCATGTGAATTTGGTATTTGTTCGATATTTTGATGAGATGTATGTTGTCTTTCCTCTAGTGGTGTTATGTGAACGTCGACTACATGACACTTCACCATTATTTGGGCCTAGAGGAAGGCATTGGGAAGTAATAAGTAGATGATGGGTTGCTAGAGCTACAGAAGCTCAAACCCTAGTTTATGTGTTGCTTCGTAAGGGGCTGATTTGGATCCATATGTCTAATGATGTGGTTAAGTTTACCTTAATACTTCTTTTGTAGTTGCGGATGCTTGAAATAGGGGTTAATCATATGTGGGATGCTTTTCCAACTAAGGGTAGTACCCAAGCACCGGTCCACCCACATATCAAATTATCAAAGTACCGAACGCGAATCATATGAGCATAATGAAAACTAGCTTGACGATAATTCCCATGTGTCCTCGGGAGCGCTTTTCTCATTATAAGAAATTGTCCAGGCTTGTCCTTTGATACAAAAAGGATTGGGACACCTTGCTGTACTTTATTTACTTTCATTGCTTGTTACTCGTTACAATTTATCTTGTCACAAAACTATCTGTTACCTACAATTTCAGTGCTTGCAGAGAAAGCATTACTGAAAACCGCTTGTCATTTCCTTCTGCTCCTCGTTGGGTTCGACACTCCTACTTATTGAAAGGACTATGATAGATCACCTATACTTGTGGGTCATCCAGACTCTTTTCTGGCACCGTTGTCGGGAAGTGAAGCGCCTTTGGTGAGTGGAACTTGGTAAGGAAACATTTATATAGTGTGCTGAAATTTTCTGTCACTTGTTACTATGGAAACTAATCCTTTGAGGGGCTTGTTCGGGGTATCTTCATACTGACCAGAAGAGAAAAGAGTTGCTCCTCAACCTACTGAACTTACTGAAAATATTTACTTCGAGATTCCTTCGGGTATGATAGAGAAACTGCGAGCTAATCCCTTTGCAGGAGATGGAACATTGCATCCCGATTTACACCTTATCTTTGTGGATGAAGTTTGTGGATTATTTAAGCTTGCAGGTATTCCCGATGATGTTGTCAAAATGAAGGTCTTCCCTTTATCTTTGAAGGGAGATGAATTTACATGGTATAGGCTATGTGATGATACGGGATCTTGGAATTATAAACGATTGAAGTTGGAATTTCACCAGAAGTTCTATCCTATGCATCTTGTTCATCGTGATCGTAATTACATATATAATTTCTGGCCTCGTGAAGGAGAAAGCATCGCTCAAGCTTGGGGGAGGCTTAAGTCAATGTTATATTCATGCCCCAATCATGAGCTCTCCAGAGAAATGATTATTCAAAAATTTTATGCTCGGCTTTCTCCCAATGATCGCAACATGCTCGATACTTCCTGTGCTGGTTCTTATATGCTGAAGACTATTTAATTCAAATAGGATTTATTGGAAAGAATTAAGCACAACTCTAAATATTGGGGTTCCTACGATGGTAAGAGTCAGGTATAACACCTAAGTTTGATTGTGTTAAATCTTTTATGGATACCGATGCTTTTCATGGATTTAGCGCTAAGTATGGACTTGACTCTGAGATAGTAGCTGCTTTTTGTGAATCTTTTGCTACTCACATTGATCTCCCTAAGGAGAAGTGGTTTAAATATAATCCTCCCCTTGAAGTAAAATTAGTTGCACCTATTACATTCGAAGAAAAGACTGTCACTTATAGTGATCCTATTGTTCCTACTACTTATGTTGAGAAATCTCCTTTTCCTGTTAGGATAAAGGATCATGCTAAAACCTCGATAGTTGTTCGTAAGAGTAATACTAGGACTTATACACCTCCTGAGCAAATCAGTGTTGAACCTAGTATTGCTATGGTTAAAGATCTCTTGGATGATAATTTAGATGGGCATGTTATTTATTTCTGTGGTGAGACTGCTAATACTATTAGACCAGATAAATATGAATTGATCCCGCAAAGAATTATTACAGGTTATAGGATGGTAATCGATTTCCGTAAATTAAATAAAGCTACTAAGAAAGATCATTACCCTTTACCTTTTATTGATCAAATGCTAGAAAGACTATCCAAACACACACATTTCTGCTTTCTAGATGGTTATTCTGGTTTCTCTCAAATACCTGTGTCAGTGGGGGATACTACTTTTACTTGCCCTTTCGGTAATTTTTCTTATAGACATATGCCTTTTGGTTTATGTAATGCACCTGGTACCTTTCAAAGATGCACGATGGCTATATTCTTTGACTTTTATGAAAATATTTGTGAGGTATTCATGGATGATTTCTCCGTTTACGGATCCTCTTTTGATGATTGCTTGAGAAACCTTGATCGAGTTTTGCAGAGATGCGAAGACACTAGTCTCGTCTTGAATTGGGAAAAGTGCCACTTTATGGTTAATGAAGGCATTGTCTTGGGGCATAAGATTTCTGAGAGAGGTGTTGAAGTTGATAAAGCTAAAGTTGATGCTATTGAAAAGATGCCATGTCCCAAGGACATAAAAGGTATAAGAAGTTTCCTTGGTCATGCTAGTTTTTATAGGAGGTTCATTAAGGACTTTTCTAAATTCTCTAGGCCTCTGATAGATTTATTGCAAAAAGATATTCCTTTTGTCTTTGATGATGATTGTGTAGAAGCATTTGAAATACATAAGAAAGCTTTGATCACTACACCTATTGTTCAGCCACCTGATTGGAATTTACCTCTTGAGATTATGTGTGATGCTAATTATTATGTTGTAGGTGCTGTTCTAGGGCAAAGAGTTGCTAAGAAATTTAATGTTATCCAGTATGCTAGTAAAACTCTTGATACTGCCCAAAGAAATTATGCCACCACTGAAAAAGAATTCTTAGCAGTTGTGTTTGCTTGTGATAAGTTCAGACCTTATATTGTTGATTCCAAAGTTACTATTCGCACTGATCATGCTGCTATTAAATATCTTATGGAAAAGAGAGATGCTAAGCCTAGACTCATTAGATGGGTTCTCTTGCTCCAAGAATTTGATTTTCATATTGTTGATAGAAAGGGAGCTGAGAATCCCGTTGCAGACAACTTGTCTAGGTTAGAGAATGTTCCTGATGACCCACTGCCTATTGATGATAGCTTTCCCGACGAACAATTAGCGGTCGTTAATGCTTCTCGTACTGCTCCTTGGTATGCTGATTATGCTAATTTCATTGTTGCTAAATTTATACCACCTAGTTTCACATACCAGCAAAAGAAAAAATTCTTTTATGATTTAAGACATTATTTCTGGGATGACCCACACCTTTATAAAGGAGTAGATGGTGTTATTAGACGTTGTGTACCTGAGCATGAACAGGAACAGATCCTACGCAAGTGCCACTCTGAATCATATTGAGGACACCACGCTGGAGATAGAACTGCACATAAGGTATTGCAATCCGGTTTTTATTGGCCTACTCTCTTCAAAGATGCTCGTAAGTTTGTCTTATCTTGTGATGAATGTTAAAGAATTGGTAATATCAGTAGACGTCAAGAAATGCCTATAAATTATGCTCTTGTTATTGAACCGTTTGATGTTTGGGCTTTGATTATATGGGACCGTTTCCTACCTCTAATGGTTACACACATATTTTAGTTGCTGTTGATTACGTTACTAAGTGGGTAGAAGCTATTCCAACTAGTAGTGCTGATCATAACACCTCTATCAAGATGCTTAAAGAAGTTATTTTTCCAAGGTTTGGAGTCCCTAGATATCTTATGACTGATGGTGGTTCACATTTTATTCATGGTGCTTTCCGTAAGATGCTTGATAAATATGATGTTAATCATAAAATCGCATCTCCTTATCACCCTCAGTCTAGTGGTCAAGTAGAGTTGAGCAATAGAGAGCTCAAATTAATTTAGCAAAAGACTGTCAATAGATCTAGAAAGAATTGGTCCAAAAAACTTGATGATGCATTATGGGCCTATAGAATTGCATATAAAAATCCTATGGGTATGTCTGCCTATAAGATGGTTTATGGAAAAGCATGTCACTTACCTCTAGAACTTGAACATAAAGCATATTGGGCTATTAAAGAGCTCAACTATGACTTCAAACTTGCCGGTGAGAAGAGGTTATTTGATATTAGCTCACTTGATGAATGGAGATCCCAAGCCTATGAGAATGCCAAGCTATTCAATTAAAAAGTCAAACGCTGGCATGACAAAAGGATACAAAAGCGTGAGTTTAACGTAGGTGATTATGTGTTATTATTCAACTCTTGTTTAAGATTTTTTGCTGGAAAACTTCTCTCTAAATGGGAAGGTCCTTACATTATCGAGGAGGTCTATCGTTCCGGTGCCATAAAAAGCAACAACTTTGAAGGCACAAGTCCGAGGGTGGTGAACGGTCAAAGAATCAAACATTATATCTCAGGTAATCCTATCAATGTTGAAACTAATATTGTTGAGACCGTAACCCCGGAGGAATACATAAGGGACACTTTCCAAAACGTTCCAGACTCCAAAAAGGAATAGGTATGTGGTACGGTAAGTAAACCGACTCCAAAACAATTCTAATGGCAATTTTTATCCGTTTTGGAATATTTAAGAATTTTGGAAATAAAGAAGTAGTCCGGGAAGGACACGAGGCCTCCACGAGGGTGGAGGGCGCGCCCACCCTTCCTGGGCGCGCCCCCTGTCTCGTGGCCACCTCGTGTGCCTCTCGGACTCCGTTTTCTTGCACGTTACGTATTTTGGCTGGTAAAAATTCATTATATAATCTCCCGAAGGTTTTGATCACCGTATCACGCAAATATCCTCTGTTTTCGTTTCAAGCTATTTTTTTGACATATCTAGAGCATCATGACGTCTCCAAGTGCTCCCAATGACAAGTTTTTCGAGAGGGTTATCAACCCCTATCTCGCGGAGGTGCTGCAACAACCTCAAACCATTGAGATGCGTGAGGGGGTGCTGCACATCCGCGATGTGGAGGGACCAAGCCGTACGGTAAGCATGGAGACAAAGCTCGAGGCCATGGAGCAACAAGTTTTCAAGTGCCAAGGGATGGTGGAGCGTGGACTCAACACCAACCAGACGATGATCACGGAGTTCACCAACAACCACAAGCTAGATGCCAAGGTCATTGGGGAGACCATCTTAAAGCTTTAAGAGAAAATCGAGCATCTCCAAGCCCAGATCTATGACCTGCAAAACCAAAACTGTGAGTATGAATATATATTCAAGAGGATGAATGAAAGTGCAACAATCCCTAGGTGGTTTTGGTAATCCCTAACAACATATAGCTCATTGAGCTAATGCTATTTCAAGATAAATATTTCAGGAAAGCTCAATGATTGGCATGGCATGGATGAGAAAAGTGGACCCCTCAAAATGCTAAGGACAAAAGGATTGGCTTAAGCTCAAAGCTCAAGACTCTACATTTTCTATTTTAGTGATCCAAGATCACATTGAGTCTATAGGAAAATCCAATACTATCAAGGAGGGATGAGGTGTTGCTTAATGAGGTTCTTGCTCAAAATGCTTAGTGATATGCTCCAAAGCCCTCAACTACTTTCTCACATCCACATATGACCTAAAATAAAAGTCAAACTCGGCCCCACCGATTCTTTATATCCAGCACCACCGAGTTCAGATGTCATACCCACTGCCACAAACCCAAGGCAAATCGGTCTCACCGAGATGGTATTGTAATCTCTCTGTTTCCCTTCATAACGTTTCGGTCCCTCCGAGATGAGCGATCGGTCCCACCGAGATTGCAATGTAAACCCTCTGTTTCCCTTTTGTAACATTTTGGTCTCACCGAAATGAGCGAATCAGTCCCACCGTGTTTACCTGACCAACTCTCTGGTTAGCTTATTAACAAAATCGGTCTCACGGAGTTTGTGTAATTGGTCTCACCGAGGTTACGTTATGCCCTAACCCTAACCATATCGGTCCTACCGAGTTGTATGTCGGTCCCACCGAAAATCCTAATGGTCACTAGATTTGTTGAATCGGTCCGACCGAGTTTATCAGTTTGGTCCCACCGAGATTGGCAAGTTGTGTGTAATGGTTAGATTTTGTGTGGAGGCTATATATACCCCCCACCTCCTCTTCATTCGTGGAGAGAGCCATCAGAACAAACCTACACTTCAAACTTACATTTTCTGAGAGAGAACCACCTACACTTGTGTTGAGACCAAGATATTCCATTCCAACCGTATGAATCTTGATCCCTAGCCTTCCCCAAGTTGCTTTCTACTCAAATCTTCTTTCCACCAAATCCAAATCCTGTGAGAGAGAGAGTTGAGTGTTGGGGAGACTATCATTTGAAGCACAAGAGCAAGGAGTTCATCATCAACACACCATTTGTTACTTCTTGGAGAGTGGTGTCTCCTAGATTGGCTAGGTGTCACTTGGGAGCCTCCGACAAGATTGTGGAGTTGAACCAAGGAGTTTGTAAGGGCAAGGAGATCGCCTACTTCGTGAATATCTACCGCTAATGAGGAAAGTCCTTCATGGGCGACAACCATAGTGGGATAGACAAGGTTGCTTCTTCGTGGACCCTTCGTGGGTGGATCCCTCCGTGGACTCGCGCAACCGTTACCCTTCGTGGGTTGAAGTCTCCATCAATGTGGATGTACGATATCACCACCTATCGGAACCACGACAAAAACATCCGTGTCTCCTATTGCGTTTGCACTCTCCAAACCCTTCCCTTTACATTCTTGCAAGTTGCATGCTTTACTTTCTGCTGCTCATATACTCTTTGCATGCTTGCTTGAATTGTGTTAAGATTGCTTGAACCGTGCTAAGTTACTAAAATCTGCCAAGAACTAAAATTGGGAAAAGGATAGACTTTTATTTGGTCAAGTAGTCTAATCACCCCCCCCTCTAGACATACTTTCGATCCTACAATGAGTTTAGCTGCAGATTTAAGGATCCCGAAGACTCGATCATCCTTCTATGATGGTGAGCCTATGCCTTGGAAGATGGACGACAAGCCTACGTCATCAACAACTCCTACTTCACCACCTCCGAGGACATAACCACATGGGTATGGGCACTCCCCTTGGCAACTGCCAAGCTTGGGGGAGGTGCCCCGGTATCGTATCACCATCACACTCCTATCTTTACCGTTTTATTTAGTTTGATCCTTTTAGTAGTATCTTGAACTAGTAGATTGAAGTTTTAGTATCAAGTAGTTTTGAGTTTTGCTTTGTGATCTCTTTATGTAATCAAGTCCGTGAGCTATCTATAATAAAGATTAGTGTTGAGTCAAGGGCTTTGCTATTTGGCTATGATCTTGAGAACGTAGAAAGTAGAAAGAATAAATGAGTTCATATTGATCTTATGGATAGTAATGACTTCACACATAGAAAGTATGAGGCATTAAAGTTGTTGAGAGTTGACAAACATAGTTTTGGTCATCGTTGAAATTAATAGGAAGTAATAAGGAAAGAGAGGTTTTCACATACAAATATACTATCTTGGACATCTTTTATGATTGTGAGCACTCATTAAGTATGACATGCTAAAACAGTTGATGTTGGACAAGGAAGACAACTAGTGGTTTATGTTTTCTCACATCTCAGTTAAAGTATATTGTCATTGATCTTCCCAACATGTTGAGCTTGCCTTTCTCCCTCATGGTAGTCAAATTCCTTGCACCAAGTAGAGACTCTACTTGTGCTTCCAAATATTCTTAAACCCAGTTTTTGCCATGGGAGTCCACCATACCTACCTATGGATTGAGTAAGATCCTTCAAGTAAGTTGTCATGTTGTAGGAAATAAAAATTGCTCTCTAAATATGTATGACTTATTAGTGCAGAGAAAATAAGATTTATACGATCTTGTTATGGAAGCAATAAAAGCGACGGACTGCATAATAAAGGTCCATATACAAGTGGCAATATAAAGTGACGTTCTTTTGCATTAAGATTTTGTGCATCCAACCCTAAAAGCACATGACAACCTCTGCTTCCCTCTGCAAAGGGCCTATCTTTTACTTTATGTTTTTACTTTACGCTTGAGTCAAGGTGATCTTCACCTTTCCCTTTTTAATTTTATCCTTTGGCAAGCTCCTCGTGTTTGAAAGATCTTGATATATATATATATCCAATTGGATGTAAGTTAGCATGAATGATTAGAAATCACCCAAAGGTGAATACGTTGGGAGGCAACACAATAAGCCCCTATCTTTCTTAGTGTCCGGTTGAAACTCCAAAACCATAAGTACTGCATGAGTGCTAGCAATTGTAGAAGACTATATGATAGTTGAGTATGTGGAGTTGCTGAAAAGCTCTATTATTGACTCTTTTTGATGTTATGATAAATTGCAATTGCTTCAATGGCTGAGATTATAGTTTGTTAGTTCCCAATGAAGTTTCTGAACCATACTTGACATTGTGAATTGATCGATACTTGAGCATAAGAAATCATATGATAAAATCTATTTATGTTGCTGTTATAAGAATGATCATAATGCCCTCATGTCCGTATTTTATTTTTATCGACACCTCTATATCTAAACATGTGGACATATTTTCGATTTCGGCTTCCGCGAGGACAAGCGAGGTCTAAGCTTGGGGGAGTTGATACGTCCATTTTGCATCATGCTTTTATATCAATATTTATTGCATTATAGGTTTTAATTACACATTATATCTCAATACTTATGGCTATTCTCTCTTATTTTACAAGGTTTACCATTAAGAGGGGGAATGCCGGTAGCTAGAATTCTGGCTGGAAAAGAAGCAAATATTGGAAACCTATTCTGCATAGCTCCAAAAATCCTAAAACTCCACGGAAGTCAGTTTTGGAATTAATAAGAATTACTGAGCGAAGAAAACACCAGAGGGGGCCCACACCCTGGCCAGGAGGGTGGGGGGCGCGCCCACCCCTACTAGGCACACCCTTGTCTCCTGGGCCCCTGGTGGCCCTCCGGTGCCCATCTTTTGCTATATGAAGGCTTTTACCCTGGAAAAAATCAGAGGCAAGCTTACGGGATGAAACTCCACTGTCACGAGGCGGAACCTTGGCGGAACCAATCTAGGGCTCCGGCATAGCTGTTCTGCCGGGGAAACCTCCCTCCGGGAGGGAGAAATCATCACCATCGTCATCACCAATGATCCTCTCATCGGGAGGGGGTCAATCTCCATCAACATCTTCACCAGCACCATCTCCTCTCAAAACCCTAGTTCATCTCTTGTATCCAATCTTGTATCAAAACCACAAATTGGTACCTATGGGTTGCTAGTAGTGTTGATTACTCCTTGTAATTGATGCGAATTGGTTTAATTGGTGGAAGATCATATGTTCAGATCCTTAATGCATATTATTACCCCTCTGATTATGAACATGAATATGCTTTGTGAGTAGTTATGTTTGTTCCTGAGGACATGGGTGAAGTCTTGCTATTAGTAGTCATGTGAATTTGGTATTCGTTCGATATTTTGATGAGATGTATGTTGTCTTTCCTCTAGTGGTGTTATGTGAATGTCGACTACATTAAACTTCACCATTATTTGGGCCTAGAGGAAGGCATTGTGAAGTAATAAGTAGATGATGGGTTGCTAGAGTGACAGAAGCTTAAACCCTAGTTTATGCATTGCTTCGTAAGGGGCTGATTTGGATCCATATGTCTAATGATGTGGTTAGGTTTACCTTAATACTTCTTTTGTAGCTGTGGATGCTTGCAATAGGGGTTAATCATAAGTGGGATGCTTGTCCAAGTAAGGGCAGTACCCAAGCACCGGTCCACCCACATATCAAATTATCAAAGTATCGAACGCGAATCATATGAGCGTGAGGAAAACTAGCTTGATGATAATTCCCATGTGTCCTCGGGAGCGCTTTTCTCATTATAAGAAATTGTCCAGGCTTGTCCTTTGCTACAAAAATGATTGGGCCACCTTGCTGCACTTTATTTACTTTCATTGCCTGTTACTCGTTACAATTTATCTTATCACAAAACTATCTGTTACCTACAATTTCAGTGCTTGCAGAGAAAACCTTACTGAAAATCGCTTGTCATTTCCTTCTGCTCCTCGTTGGCTTCGACACTCTTACTTATCGAAAGGACTATGATAGATCCCCTATACTTGTGGGTCATCAAGGACCCCATAATCCAGGACTCCCTCATTGACAATCTAATCGATGCGGGGGAGAGGGAAATGATCTTTCGGGCAGGCCCGATTGATATGCTTGAAATCGATGCACATACGAAGTGAGTCGTCCTTCTTAGGGACCATGACCACATTGGCAAGCCACTCAGAGTGGTAGATCTCTCGGATGAACTCTGCTGCCAGGAGCCGAGCTACTTCCTCACCAATTGCTTTTCTCTTCTGGATGGCAGGCCGTTGAAGATGCTCTTTGATAGGTTTTGCCTTCGGATCGACTCGCAAATGTTGCTCAGCTAGTCCCCTGGGTACACCAGGCATGTCAGAAGGTTTCCATGCAAAGATGTCCCAGTTCTCATGGAGGAACTGGATGAGCACTTCTTCCTATTTGCTGTCGAGCGTTGTTGAGATATGAGTCGGTGCAGCATTGGGATCGGTCGGGTGAATATGAATTGGCTTCGTTTCTCCAGACGACTGAAATGCAGAATCTGTGGTAGGCTTCTTGGCTTGTAACAAATCACTCGGATCTGCATTTTTTTAATACTCTTGGAATTCAACTACTGCCATTTGTGCATCGGCAATTTTAGAACCCTTCTGGAAGCATTCCTCTACCTTCTGCCGATTGCCAGTGACTGTGATCACTCCCCTCGGGTCAGGCATCTTCAGCTTGAGGTACACGTAACATGGCCGAGCCATAAAACGTGCATAAGCAGGCCTACCCAGAATAGCATGATAAGCACTCTGGAAATCCACTACTTCAAATGTCAACTTTTCCTTGCGGTAATTCTTGGAATCGTCAAGGGCGATCTGGCCGAGTGATTTGGCTTTATTTTCAGGGATAACACCATGAAAACTCATATTGCTTTCGCTAAGCTTGGACAACGGATTGCCCACCCCTTTTAAGGTTTTAACATAAAGGATATTCAGGTCGCTACCACCATCCATTAGCACTTTGGTCAGTCAAGTGCCTTCAACAACTGGGTCGACTACCAACGCTTGCCTCCCAGGAGTGGCTATACGTGCTGGGTGATCAGACTGGTCGAATGTGATGGCTGTTTGTGACCATTTCAGGTATGTCGTCGTTGCCAGAGCAACCATATTTACTTCTCTGTTGATAACTTTCAATCGACTTTTGCTCTCAACATTAGCAAAAATCACCAGGGTGGAATTGACCTTAGGATAACCATCGTCTTCCTCTTTGTGCTCGTCCTTGTCCGACTCCTTTTCCTTTTCACTGGACTGTTTCTCTCGGAATTGCTGGATAAGGAGTCGACATTGCCGAGTGGTGTGCTTAGGATAAATCAGATTACCCTTTTCATCCTTCTTCGTATGAATGTGACATGGTAAATCCAACACATCATTTCCCGCTTGATCTTTTACCTTCTTAGGGGCCCAGGGTCCCTTAGGTTTTCCTTTAAACTTTCCTTGAACTACTGCTGCAGTTTCACCAGGCGCTGCAGGTTCAGCCTTACATTTTTGTTTCTGATTGGAATTGCCTCCACCGGCGTCCTGGCCGACTGGTTTACTCTTTCCACTGCGGAGTCGATCCTCTTCCGCTCCGTTAGCGTACCGAGTGGCTATTTCCATCATCCGAGTGAGAGACATATCTCCAGTCCGACCGAACTTCAGGACCAGGTATCGATATTTAACGCCTTCCTTGAAGGCACACATTGCTTGGTGCTCAGATACATTTTCCACTGTGTGATGCAAAGTGGACCACCTCTGAATGTAATCCCTTAGAGTCTCACTCGGTTTTTGCATGCAATGCTGCAATTCTGTTAATCCTGCTGGTCGCTTGCAAGTACCCTCAAAAGTTCTGACGAATACTCGGGCAAGCTCTTCCCAACTGAATATACTGCCAGGGGCTAACTGAGTCAGCCACGCTCTGGCTGACCCTTCCAACATCAGAGGAAGATGCTTCATGGCCACTTCATCATTACTGTCACCAATCTGCACAGCCACTTGGTAATCCTCAAGCCAAGTGTCAGGCTTGGACTCTCCAGTGAACTTGCTGACTCCAGTTGCCAACCTGAAGTTGGGAGGAATCACTACAGCCCTGATGGCTCTGCTAAAACATTCGGGACCCGAAACATGAACTATGTTGCTAATCAGATGATCTCTGTCAAGGCCCTCCCTGTGTGCTCTGTTCCGGTCGATTAGACCTTGAACGAGAATAGATCTCGCATCAAAGCCTGGCTCTCTTGGGTCAACCGTACTCTGCGCTCGCCATTGTAAGGGCGTCTGTCATCATATTGCTGAGGCACATATGATCCACTCCTCGGAGGAGGTGTGGGCACTCGACGACAATCATCACGGCCGAGTTGGTGATCACGCTGCCCATGGTTGATGTACTGATCCTGCTGATGCCCACGACCTTCACGCTGCAGCGGCGATCTTGGCCTGTGGGCCGACTGAACTGTATCCGCCATCACGGACCTGCTATGAATCCTATTCCACGACTGAGACACTGATGTGTTATGTTCTCTTGCTGCCCAGAGTAAGGCCTGGATCTGCATCACACCTCTGCCAGCCTCCGAATGGGAAGGCTGAATTGACTCTGCTATACGAGCCACAGCTATGAGATTTTGAATCGGAGTGCGGTATACCTTAGGTTGAGGCGGAAAAAGCTGTCGTCGACTGGACTCAGGGATCCTCTCCCGAGCACACTCGTTGAGTGCATGCTAAAGGTTCTCCAGTCGAGTGCGCTCAACCAAATTAGCCAGGCGCACCTTTTCCAAGGCCCGAGCCTCGGAGGTTTCCCCAATGATGGCCGTGTGGAGTGCATCCATGTTGCGGCGATGAAGTTCTTCTCTCTGCTGTGAAGAGAGGGGTTCGGGACGATACTCCTCGTGAACGCACGACGGATCGCCGCCACCATCACCGCCGCCGTCACGGCAGAAGCCAGGCAGACTACGTGGTCCATCGACCATCAAGACTTCAGCCGCAGGGTCGCTGCTATCGCACTCGGATGTGGTCTCGATGGAGCCAGTCGAACAGGCCGTAGAGAGTTTCGCCGGGCTCGATTATCGCAACTTGATGGGTGTCCGACTGACGAGCCACCACATGTTTCACCCACCGCTGAAGCTGCGACTGACCGGATCGCTTGCGACGGCGAATAGCGGGGAGTGAGGACACCACGGGAGTCGACCGATACTGGGTTGACGGCTGCTGGAGAAGGACGCCACATACACACGCGCGAAAGTGCGTCGCCCCACGGACGGGGAGAGCCTCGATGCCAAGGGAAGGTTCCTGAAGCCAGGCAGAGTCGTCGGTGACGAAGACGAGTGCGTCGAGATGGATCTCGCGGCCCTCAGCCAATCCACCGCCGGAAACCATGACGATAGGGATCGGAAAAATCGCAACTTCACCAAAAAGTCGCTAAGACATCTACCCCACGGTGGGCGCCAACTGTCATGGTCCTAAGACTGACAGTAGAATGGGGGGTAGGTATGAGGTGGCAAGATCTCAGCGATGATGAAGTTGTACATACAAGGTTTACGAGTTCAGTCCCTTCACGGTGGAAGTAAAAGCCCTACGTCTCGGTGCCCGGAGGCGGTCGATTGAATTATATGCATGTAGAGTTACAGGGGATGCGAACCCTTGTCCCAGAGGAGGGGGTGGCTTATATAGAGTGCGCCAGGACCCCAGTCGTCCTCCGTTACAAGCAGTTCAATGTACATAAAGATGGGGTGTTACTGATAACGCGAGCCATAAGTGCTATTGATGATCTTAAAGACTACGGAGTGAACGCCTGACCGTTGCAGTTCTGAGTGACTCCTGGTCTTCAGTAGGTCGAGTGATTTCTTGTATGGTCGAGTGACATCAGGAAGGAGGGGTACCCGAGTGATATGGTTGGTCGAGTGGATTGCACTCGACGCCTTCACTGGGTATCCCTTATTGTCTCTTGGACTTCTTTGCTTCTAGGGTAGTGACCTTGGGTAGGGCGTATAGTTCTGGCCTTTGACCCTACCCTAGGTCTGTATCCTCATAAGTGCCCAGATTGGCCGAGCGAGGCGGCTGTGGCTTTGTTGGTGACCCGAGCATCGGCCTCGCCCCCCCTATAAAAGGGGAAGAGGGACGCATCCTTCTGTGTCCTTCTCCTTCCTGCTTGGCCTCTTTCTTCCATCTGCCATGGTGAGAGGGTGTGCCGGTGCTTTTGCGGCAGCGACGCGGGCTTCTGCTTGACAGCGCGTCCCCCCTCCTCCGGATCCCATGGCGGCGGAGGTCGAGGTCGCTGCGACGCTCGGGGGAGAGGAGGAAGACAGGGCGGCGCACCGGCCGTGCTTCCACCAGCGGCTCCTCTCCTAATGGAGGGCCATGTCGGAGACCAGCCTCGCGAGTTCTTCATGAGATTGTACAAGCCGGTGCGTGGTCACCTTCGCCTCCCCACCCTGTTCGCTCTGTAAATGGAGCTCGACCCGTCGCAGGCCTTAAGGCTGCACATGTGGGGCAGCGGGGACGGCGGCATGCGGGTCGACGTCGACTTCCCCGCTCCTCACGTCATGCATCTCTGCCGTGGTTGGAAGACCTTTGCCCGTGCCCATAGCCTATCGCAGGGGCACGTTCTCTAGTTCAAATTAATGGAGGACGGAATGCTCTCCATCAAGGTCTTCGGGCCCTCGGGAATTCGCTTAGGGTGCTGCGTGGAGAGTTGCACCGACAACAAAACCCCATCCTCGAGCTATAGTGATGAGGAGAACAGCAACATCAATGACGAGGGTAGCGGGTGGGAGGACGACGGGGACGGGTCCCACTAGGTGTCAGACCCATCTTCCCCGGGCGACGTCGGCAGCACCATCATCTGCACCTGGCCTTCCCCACTGGCAGAGTGATTTGCTGGGGGGGGGAAGCTCCTTGAACTTCTCGGGGTCGTCCCTTTGGGCGGTTGGTACTGGAGGGCTGGAGAAGACGAAGAAGGCGGGTGGTGGGCCGTCAAGTCAGAGTATGATAGAACCGATGCCTTTGTCGCATATTGCCGGCCCGCTACCTCATCTTTTGGCTCTTCTCTCGACACCATCATCACCAGCCCTCTTCTGGATGGCCACTGGGATGTTCTCCTGGTGTCTTCTGCTGCTCGTACCTCGCCTAGGCACTTCTTTTGCCCTCTCGCAAACTTGATCCGTTTCCTGAGGAGAGGGACAAGAAAGGAATTACGGGCATCTTATCTCTTTTTAGCTTTTAAGCCTACGGGCATTTGTCAGATTTAAACTTTGTAATCCCTTGCTCATGTTTACATTCCGTATGAATTGTACTTGTTAACAATGTATTAATGAAGAAAAGGTTGCTTGCCAGGTTCTTTTGTGCGCGAGCATGGCTCACACCAAGGAACGAATCCTTGTTATCTTAAGATAAACATCGTCACCCAGCAACAGACCTTGCCGTCCTCCCGCTCCATAGCTCGTCCACACTCACGCCCTTAGCGGAGGGAGGGGCAGAGTAGGATTAGGCCCTTCGTTTGTTTCCTTTCCATCGCACTACAACCAAGTTCCGGCCCAAAGAAGGGTTTTTGGGCACGGGAAAGAGGGAGCACGGTGGTATAGGTATGAACGAAGTTTCATACGTCCAAGTTTCATACGGAAGTGCATAGTGAGGGAGAAAAGACTTATCTGAATCTACAAGCCCCGGCAATATTGGCTTGCCGTGGTCGGATATCAGAATCTGTAGCCCCCGGCAACCTCGGCTTGTCGGGGTTGGGGTGTCGGCTTGTTTCCTTTCCTCCAAACAGCTCGGCAGAAACGCCTGTGCATCCTGCGAACCAAAAAAGGACTGGAAGGGACACACAGATGTACACTCGACCTCTATGCTAGGGGTTAGTCGCTACTAAGCACTATCAACCCTAACAAAGAGAGAGACTCAACCTACCATGCAAGCTAAAACTCAGGGCGCCAACGCTTCATTTATTTATTTGTTGCTCAGGGTCTACGCCTGGCTTTGTACAAAGGGTTACATGCCTTGCCGGCAAGGCTTGTACAAAAGTGGTCTGTCGGGTGACGGTGTCCTGGACTAGAGGGTACCCACAAAGTCGTCCCCCAACCAGCTGGATCGTGCCGAGGACCCCCCATGGTGGCTCATTCATGGGCCAGTTCGGACAGCCCCTGCCGCATACAAGGAAGACTCCACAAGACTTGGCGCCCAAGACAAGACTCTCCTAAACCCTAGGCCTCTGGTGTGTTATATAAACTGAGGCCGGGCTAGTCAATAGACAATCTCATATTCATTACTACAATCTCGTGGTACATACATGTACTCTATACTACACCCATATGAAAACAATCAAAAGCAGCATGTAGGATATTATCTCCTCGAGAGAGAGCCCGAAGCTGGGTAAAATCCCGTGTCCATGTTACCATCGCTCCAAGACGCCTAGCTTAGGACCCCTAGTACGAGATATGTCGGATATAGAACCGACATTGGTGCTTTCATTCAGAGCCTGCTGGGTGATCGACGCAGGTCGATGGGATGATCATGTGATATTTTTTCAATTACATGTGTTCTGTATAGACTGTCTTTTTCAATTACATGTGTTCTGTATTTTTCAATTACATCGGGTAAATTATGACTACTGAATCGGGATACCCCGTTCACAGTCAAATCAAGATCATACAAAAAGTGTCCGACCTCTGATGATACGGCAGATCCGATCTCCGCTGTTGCAGCGTCGGCGCGCCGTGGAGGTGTCAGAAAAACGGGCACGGAGGCAATGGAAAAGTCCATCAAGCGGCACCCTAGCCAAGGAGCCACCTTGGACCAGTAGTGCTCACGCGTGGCAACTGTGCACATTGGCTAATCAAATCAGCCTGATGGAACGGACGCACCTGGGAGATCCGTTTCCTTTCCTTTTTTTATTTCATCTCCTGCCCGACCGCCAGTCCTCTACTACCTTTTGCTAAAAAGTGCATGGACCTAAAAACTTACTGCTTCAGGTAATTGAGTACTAGTATACTAATCCAATTGACTACTAGTTTTTTAGTACAGTGTCCTAGACGTGGTTGGATTCTAATAATCCAGAATACTACCTCGTGTAGAAATCAAAGAGAATATTTTCATGACAGTTTGTTTTGTACAGGCCATTGCCTTTTATTAGTTTTGGCAGATCAGAATTGAGAAAATTTCAGCAGCAACAACCGTGTACGCCGTCGGGCAGTACTCCGGATCCGAGAAGTGCCAGCCTTGTACTAGCATTTCATCAGCATCTGGATGTGGATTTTTTTGTCCGCAGTCTGACGGACGCCGTATCTGCAACCGGATTTTCCCTATAAAGAGTGTGTGGTACTAGTCCGATGAGTTCAGGCTTTTTCACCTCGAATTTCAGCGCCTCGCTACTCGAACAAAAATATCAGGTTCTATTTTTCCAGTTACCTACGCAGTATATATTAAATACGCACTGGATATTGATCTGGTGGTTCGCATAATTTTTTGTGTGTAGACCTTTAGCGACTGATCTAAAGTTTGGTCCATCGACGCGGTGGCCCCATCCAGACATAAAGTCACATGAGGAGATGATCCCCGCGCAAGCTAGCAAGCTCCGGCTTGATCGGCGGTGCACGCGCGGCAACGCATACATGAAGCGGCGGCAGCACGTCCCGAGCGACCACATGGGGATGAGGACCTCCGGACACACATCAGTACGGTACCTCAATTTTGGTCAGCGAATTTTAGTAATTCGAATCAGCCCCGTCATCGCCGTCGAACAGGTTTTATTTTTCCTACCTATTCGGTTAGCTCCCAAAATTATTGCAGACAGAATATTTTCTGTTGTTTTGCAATGCATTATTTTTGCAGGGGTATTTTGTCGACACATGGGCACAACATCGGTCTAGCCGGCGTCTCGCCGTCACTGAGGTTGGCCAACAAGTGTCGACATCGCTGCGCCACAATGCCGTCATACCATCGAGGTAGCCTCAATGCTCAGGACATATTTACCAAACTTTTTTTACTTTACATAAATTAACTATGCAGTTTTTTTCATTATTATTATTTCTTGGTTGCACTATGTTGTGCGTGCAGGCAATCTATTTAGGTTGGGCCGCACCAACACCTCGGCAAGCCGATGTCGTCGTCCCGCCTGCGTCGACCAAGTCATTGCGTCGCGTCAACGCGTGTCCCTGTGCCAACTTCTCTGCATTGCCACTCTGCAGGGCCAACCTTGTCGCCCAGGCCATATATATTCAATTTTTTACTTCACCTATGTCAATTAAGTAGAATATTTTTTATTTTTGGACTACACTATTTTACATGTGTAGGTAATCGACTTCGACTGCATCACGCGGTCACTTCGGCAAGCCGACGTCGTCGTCCCAATCGGCATAAATCGGCTCGCGTGATCATCTTGTTGGTCGAATTGCCATACCGATATGTTCGGTTGCCTCGAGGACTTCGGCATCATTGAGAGAGCTCTACCTCATCGAGTGTTCGGCACACGGGCCAAATTTCTTTTATTACTCACTTTGCATAAATTATTAATTATGCAACATTTTTTTTCTATTACTATTATCTCCGGCTCGCACTATTTTCTGTGCATAGGTAAATGACCGGGCATGGGTAGCTCTGTCACCTCGGCGTACCGACGTACCACGTCACCTCAGCTGGACCGGGGGTTTCGTCATCACTTTATTAACCCACGCCCGGGACTTCGGTGTCATACTACTGGCCTGCTCCATCGCCTCGGTCGGACTCGGGGTTCCACCTCGCCGCACTGGCTGAACTATGTCGCCACTTCGGAGTGCCTAGATCTTCGCTCTGCCTCCTCGGGACTGGCTTGGGGGCTGGAACCTTGTCCCGCATCAAGCTCGGACTGCGTCATCAACAACGAGCACATTAACCAGCTAAGTCGCTTTCATGCTCAAAAACTTTCAATTTTAAATTTTGTTCGGTTCGACCAAGCATTATACTTTTTTGGCAAAAAGTTGTTTGTGAAAAAAAATTCCTTGTCAAAAATATGCTTGTGACACACAAATTCACATACCCCGTTTACTTGGGAGCTTCCTTTATGAAGCCTTTCCTCTTGCATATGATTATACTTGTACGGCTTCGTTCCTTGTTCGTGTATTACGCCACAATATGCACCATGTTGACTTAAGTGTTCTGCAAGTTGGGTTGCATTGCTCCTGTGTTTACCCCTACGTTCCCGATTGTTCGGCTAGGGAGTAAAGGGAGCACCTCTGCGATTGTCATGATCGGGTCATCCGAGCTCGGACCTCAGACTGGGTGAAGCCGAAAGCTAGCGCTCTTATTGTTTTCACTTATGGTTGGCACACAACGGAACTCATGAGTACAAAAAATATATTGCACAAGTCTCATAGTAACAATGAGCAACCGAAGAAAGGTATCGATGGGGGTACTATTTTCTTCGAAGATGCTTCTTACACTTCGTCAGTAATATAACATACGTTCCCTAAGCACGCTTTGTCTGTTACAGCCTTATGGCCTGATTGCCTGGTTATCGGAAACATCGTCGATATTTTCGACAGGTGGAGTACATAACACTTTTCGGCCCTTAACCGAAGAGGGAGAAGCCGACGGTCGGTTAAGACGCGTTTAAAGTTCGGGTGAACACAGATATGATATTAGTACTTCGGCACATACAATCGTTATACATAAAAGTCTTTTACCCAAGTCACTTGGGGGCTCTTAAATTTATATGAGCCATTTTATAATAAGTGTTCTTCTTCTTAGCCGTTGCAAAAAATTTATTATTATTTATCACTCCTTTTTTCACACGAGTTTGTGGTCACTAGCCGGGGAGCCTAGTTTCTCTCTCAAAGCCGCTAGAGTTTAGTTTGCTAAACTGGCCTAACGGGAAGTACTACGCCTTTGAGATAGGAGGTTCAAGCCATAGGCTGACCCGCTTGAAGTCTTGAGATAGGATGTGTCATGTTAAAGCACGACAGGAGCACAATTTTTTTCTCTAAGACCAATTTTCGATTTGGCACCGAACACTTGATCTAGTTCGGATGACCAGTTTTTACTGAAGTTTTTGGTTTTCCAATTCTATGGCACTTTTAAACAATTTGTGTGTTTCCAGCATAAGTCTCGCAGTGCAACGCCGGACACCTTTAGAGATTCGGCAAAAACATTCTCGGATGTTGCTATATATGCATTGGTTTTGAATTGTGTCTTCGGTCAATAGTTGGGTTGCCCTGCTCCTGTGCTTGCCGCTTACATTCCGCTTTGTTTGGCTAGGTGCGCAAAGGGAGAACCACTGCGATTGTCCTTCCAGCTAGCACGGTTAAGTGCCTCAGTGGAGAAAGCCGAAAAATGACTGTCACAATAAGCATAAACTGGTCAGCAAACCGATGACTGTATTAAACTATAAAGATCGATAGAGGTCACCCCGTGTTAAATGACGGTCCATTCATAACACTGGCCGAAGTGTTTACGGCTTGACCTCCACTGTCCCCGAACACTAACCAGGGGCTAGTAACTAGCCTCCCAACTTTAGGCTCCTATGACTAAGTGAAAGTTATAAAGCCCGCATATCTGATTGCCTCGTTTCCGCTAATACAACCGCCTTCGGGCACCGAGACGTCGGCTAAGGGTTGTTTTGCTATTGCGAAAACACCCTGCGTAGAGTCTACAAGGGGGTGGAAGCCGACGATGGGCCACTTTCAACTGATAAATGATCGCATCGGAGTCAAAATAAACATATAGTCGACATTTGTATTTAATATACGAGGGTTGCCTCCATAATTATCTTTATATAAAGCCATAAATATGCATCAATTTGACTTAAGATTTTGGCTAACCTGGGTTGCCTGGCTCCTGTGCTTACCCCTACGTTCCCGATTGTTCGGCTAGGTGGTAAGGGGAGCACCTCTTTGATTGTTACTACCGGGTCATCCGAGTTAATACCTCAGAATGGGTGAAGCTGAAAGCTAGCGATCTTAAAGGATATAATTGGTCGGCAACGAGGGAAGTGAAAATTTAGGTTCGCTATAGACCACATAGTTCGGGAACTTTCCCCAAACTAAATCCTCAATATTTTCCTCCCACATTGATTGGAGTTGAGGTTTCATGATCATGGTCAGCATGATGACCCAAGGAAAGGAACCGATAGTGGGACTATTTTCTTTGGAAGATGTTTCTTACATTAAAAAGTAATATAACATATTTCTCTGCGTACCTTTGTTTATAAAACCGTATGGCCGGATTGCCTTGTTTGTCGTAAATCTTTGCCCTCATAAAGGCTTTATAAAGTAGAACAAACACTCCTCGGCTACTGGCCGAGGAGGTGGAAGCCGATGGTCGGTCAACAAAGTTTTGTACAATGCGGATCCGAGCATTAATGATGTAGAGTACTTGGATACATAGAATCATTACACATACTTTGTGATTTTACACTGGATATCGAACCTTAATTCGGCCACCCATGCCCATATTAAGGCTCGGGGCTACTGGGCTTCGTGCTTATAATTTACAAATATTAAAAGGGTACATCGATCCCCTGATTTGGTGTTGCCACCCGACCAGTGTCTCGGGGGCTACTGCATTGCCTATTCAAGCAGAAAATTCAAAGTTCTCGGTGTTCGGCTTGACCAAACTATGCGCAAACGTGTCTTTGGACAACAATAGGTACCATCTGGACCTATCCGGCATCAAGCTAATATATTATGGCGACTTCTCAAAACCCTCTCTCAAGGGCCCGTCCGCCGATCACTATCTCCTCTAAAGTGCATCTCGGATTTTTTAGGCCGACACAGACCTTGAGGGCTACTGGCTACATATCTCATCACTAGATAGATTTCATCAATCAGAAATAAAATCCACAAACAATCAACCCAAGCCCGAGGTGGTGCATCATCTCAGAAGCAGTCCGGCATAAAGCTCGGATGCAAGCGGCTGGCTCTATAGAGGGCATTTCTGGTACTAAGCTCGGCTAACCCACTTCAAACTCCTTCAACCTTTTTGAACCAAGGTGAGATATGACACCTCGGATACAGTCCGGCATTGGAGCTTGGACATAAGCCGGCGTTGGATCTCGGATGCAGTCCGACATTGGAGCTCGGCTGTAACAAGACTCTTCGAATACATTCTGGCGTTGGAGCTCGGAAGCGGTCCGAAGTTGGTGCTCAGCTGCAAAAGATACCTCGAATGCAGTCCGGCGTTGGAGCTCAGATGTAAGAGGACACCGCCACACAGGAACAACTTCAAACCTGAGGTGTGGTGTAAAAAATAACAAGGCATTGATAAAGGCCGAGAACTTAAAGGGGCTCCTCGGATACCCGACGTGTAAACTCTTCAGATGGAAAGATTTGTTGAACCAGTTTTCAAGACCGACAACCAAAGATGAAGAACAGTTCGGAAGAATCGATGAGCATCTCCAACTTGAAGACCGGTTCAGGGGGCTACTGATGGTGTCCTGGACTAGGGGGTACCCACCACGTCGTCCCCCAACCAGCTGGATCGGGCCGAGGTCCCCCATGGTGGCTCATTCATGGGCCAGTTCGAAGAGCCCCTGCCGCATACAAGGAAGACTCCACAAGATTTGGCGCCCAAGACAAGGACTCTCCTAAACCCTAGGCCTCTGGTGTGTTATATAAACCGAGGCGAGGCTAGTCAATAGACAATCTCATATTCATTACTACAATCTCGTGGTAGATACATGTACTCTGTACTACACCCATATGAAAACAATCAAAAGCAGCGTGTAGGGTATTATCTCCTCGAGAGAGCCCGAAGCTGGGTAAAATCTCATGTCCATGTTACCATCGCTCCAAGACTCCTAGCTTAGGACCCCTACTACACACGCTGGATATAGAACTGACACTGGGGGGCCCAGAAACCACGCCATATGGGTAAAACTTGTGAAGATGTTCGATGTTCCAGGAGTTGCACACTGAAATACCATATTCTATCTCCAAGCGGACTGCGCCGGGCCTGGTGACTCGTATTACCTTATAAGGGCCTTCCCACTTTGGCGTAAACTTGTTGGAATTCTTGGCCGACTGAACGCGCAGAAGAACAAGGTCGCCTTCCTCAAAGCTTCGGCCATGAACCTTGCAGCTATGGTAGCGACGCAAGGCTTGCTGGTAGCAGGCAGCTCACACAGCCGCCACAAGCCAATCTTCCTCCAGGAGCGTTGCTTCATCTTGCCGCAACTGCTCTTGCTCAGGCTCGTCATAAGAGAGCACTCGAGGTGACTCGTATGTGAGTTCCTTGGGGAGAACTACTTCTGCCCTGTATATGAGGGAGAAGGGTGTCTGGCCTGTGGCTCGATTTGGCGTCATTATGATCGACCAAAGAACCGTCGGCAATTCATCAATCCAGCATCTTCCGCACTTGTGTAACCTGTCAAAAGTCCTTGTCCTGAGGCCTCGCAGTACTTCAGCATTTGCCCTCTCCGCCTAGCCGTTGCTTCATGGATGTGCAACAGAAGCATGAAGGTGCGGCTTGTGAACTGCGTGCCGTTGTCGCTGATGACCCTATTTGGTACACCAAAATGGCATACTAGCCCCTCGAAGAACTTGACGGCTGATTCTGCTGTCACCTTTCTCACTACTTCCACTTTTGGCCACTTTGTGAACTTGTCAATTGCAATGTACTAGTACTCAAAGCCCTCGACAGCACGAGGAAAGGGGCCCAGTATGTCGAGCCCCCGGACCAAACATGGCTAGGAAATAAGGATTGTTTGGAGAGCTTGATCTGGTTGATGAGGCTTCTTTGAACGGAACTGACACGCTTCACACTTGGTTACTAGTGCAGCTGCATCCTGGAGGGCAGTGGGCCAAAAGAAGCCTTGCTGGGACTCCTTGCCGGTAAGGGCTCTTGATCCTATGTGGGAGCCACAGATGCCTCCGTGTATCTCTGCCAACAGCCTCCAGTCCGTCCTCCCGAGGAATGCACTTCAATTTCACACTGTTCGGTCTTTTTTGTACAAGACGTCGTCCACGAACTGGTACATGGCAGACCGACGGGCTACTTTCTCTGCTTCTTCCTTCTCCTCAAGGACCTGTTTGGAGGAACTGGACGGTGTGTTGTGCCCATGCCGGAGCCTGAGGCTTGACGTCAAGGACTAAAGGCATTTCTTTTGCCGCGGGAGCGGTTGTCTCCATGGCAAGGGCTTTAGGCCCTGCCAGAGCCTGTTGCTCCTCAGCAAGTTCGCGTCCCCGGCAACATCCTTGCCGGCGGCTCCTGGGAGCTCGGCGAGAAAGTACTTGTCGGGGCTCGATTTCCTTTGCTTATCCTGTCCTACTGATAGCTCAACGGACGGCTGTGTTAGTTGGAGCACAAAGGTCCCTGGTTCCACAGGCAACTTTAGGGCAAAACGTTTTACAAGTCGTTAGCAATGCCGTTCTTTGCTCGAGGAACATGCTGTACTTGCAGACCGTCAAAACGCTCCTTCAACTTCCTCACTTCATCTACATAGGCTTCCATCAACGGGCTCTGATAATCCTTGTTCACTTGCTTGATGACAAGTTATGAATCACCTCTGACAATGAGCTTTCTGATTCTGAGGTCTTCCGTGATCCTGAGACCAGCAAGTAGCCCTTCATACTAGTAGTGTTGTTTGTTGATCTCTCCCTGAGAAAGTGCATTTGGACTATGTACTTGAGGTGCTCTCCAGTGGGTGTGAGAAGTAGCACACCGGCACCTGCGCCTTGCAGCGATAAAGCCCCATCAAAGTATTCCAGATGCGGCTTGTTTCCTTGATGGGGAGGGTAGTCTCTTGAATTTCTTCGTCAGGCGTTGAGGTCCATTCTGCAATGAACTCTGCCAAGACTCTACTTTGGATTGTCGAAGTGCTCTCAAACCTCAGACCAAAGCTTGACAGTTCCAACACCCATTCCACAATCCTCCCAGTTGCATCTGGGTTATGCAAGATCCGTTGCAGCGGGAGGCGGGTAACAACGGTGATCTCATGTGCTTGGAAATAATTATGCAGCTTCCTCGAGGCCATAAGGAGGCGGAAGAGCAACTTCTGCACACCATAGTTCCTTGAACTAGCTCCCTGCAAGAGGGAGGAGACAAAGTAAACCGAGTGCTGCATCATTTTCTTACTCTTCACTACTTCATTTACTTGCGCAGATCCTGCCTTGCTGGCGTCAGATTATGTCGGTGCTTCTGCCTTGCCGGGACCGGGTCCTGCCGGGGGGAGCTGTGGCTTGCCATTCGTTAGCCCTTCCGTTGCTACTGCCTCTTCATTGACCTCCCTCCATGCCACTAGCACAGCACTGACCACTTGATTTGTTGCCGCTAGATATAGCAGCAATGACTCTTGCAGTTTTGGTGCAACTAGTATTGGTGTAGAGGAGAGGTACCTCTTCAAACCCTGCAGCGCTGCCTCGGCCTCTGGGGTCCATTCCATTGGACCGGCCTTTTTCAGGATCTTGAAAAGGGGAAGGGCGCATTCAACAGATTTCGATATGACCTTGCTCAAAGCAGCAACACAACCAGCAAGCCGACACACATCTTTGACTTGCCTTGGCGCCTCAATCTGCTCAATTGCCTTGATCTTGTCAGGGTTCACTTCGATCCCATGCTGTGACACAAAGAAACCGAAAACCTTGATGTATGGGACACCGATCACACACTTCTCAGGGTTAAGCTTGAGGTTGATCTTGCGCAGATTTGCAAATGCTTCTTCTAGGTCTTGTATGAGTGTTGCCTTGTCCTTGGTTTTGACCACTATGTCATTCATATAAGCTTCCATATTTCTATGTAGCTGAGGCTCAAAACCAATTTGGACTGCTCTCGTAAATGTTGAACCAGCGCTTTTCAACCATAAAGGCATTCGTATAATACAATACGTACCACATGGGGTGATAAACACAGTCTTCTCTTCATCTTCCTTTGTCATGAAGATCCGGTGGTATCCTGAGTAGGCGTCAAGGAACGACAACAAGTCACACCCGGCAGTGGAGTCCACAATCTGGTAAATGCGCGGCAAAGGGAAAGGATCCTTTGTACAAGCTTTATTGATTTCTATGTAATCAATACACAGCCTCCATTTCCCATTTGCCTTGCGCACTACTACCGGATTGGCCAACCATGTTGGGTGGAGCACTCCTCTGACCAAGCCTGCCGCTTCCAACTTCCTGATCTCTTCAGTGACGAACTCTTGCCGCTCCAAAGCTTGCTTTCTGACCTTCTGCTTGACAGGCCGCGCATGGTGACAGACAGCAAGGTGGTGCTCAATCACCTCCCTGGGAACGCCGGGGATGTCGGATGCTTGCCATGCAAACACACCGACATTTGCCTACAGGTAGGCGATGAGCGCACTTTCCTATTTGCTGTCGAGGGTGGAGCTTATAGTGAAAGCTCCGCCCGTACCGTCCTCCTTGACGGGCGCCTTCTTGGTCTCTGGTGGTGCAGCTCTGGATTTCTTGCTCTTGCCGGTGGAGCTCTGTGGCACGTCCTCGACGGGAGCACAACACTCCGAAGAGGTGCGCTTGCCGGAGTGGGTGCAGGAAGTCTTGCCGGTCTTCTTCCCCCCGGGGCTCCAGCGGCAGGAGCAAGTGCCTTGGCGACAGTTGCTGCAACTGCCTCCCGATAGAGTTGGTCGGCGCAGATGAGCGCGTCTTTCTTGTCGTAGGGGACGGTGATGATGGTCATCGGTGGAGGCATCTTCAACATGTTGTAAGCGTAGTGTGATGCCGCCATAAACTTGGCTAGTGCTGGGCGGCTGAGGATCTCATTGTAGGGCAAGGGGATCTCGGCAACATAAAGAACGATCCTCTCTGTTCTATAATTCAGCTCGCCTCCCAATGTAACGGGAAGCATGATTTTACCTTTCGGCTGACTTGTTCCCGAGTTGACCCCTTGAAACGTGCCCGTCTCCTCGAGGTCTCCATCGGGAATTTGCAGCCTTTTGATCACAACAGGCGAGATTATTTCAGACCGGCCCCACAATCAACTAGCACTTTCATCACCTTGAGGTTGTGTATTGTTGGTGAAACCAACAAGGGAAAAGACCTGACCGCACTTGTGGGATCAGGGTGATCCTCGGTGTCAAAAATGATAGGCGTGGTAGACCACTTCAGCGGCCTCTGGGCATCGAATGATGGTACTGTCGCAGTGATCTCACGCGCCCACTGCTTGAGTTGGCGGTGAAAGCTGTGCAGCGAGGCGCCACCGTCGACGCACATGTCCTCCATGGCTTTCTGGAACTCGTGCTCACCGGACTTGTCGACCTCATCATGGTCATCGTCTTCCTCCTTCTTGTCGCGGCCCCGAGCGGGTCTTTCTTGTTGATTATCTTTGCCGCGGCAACCACCTTGGCCGCCATGCTTCTTGCTGGATCCCTCAGCACCATCCCGGCCCTTCTCCTTGTCCCGCCTCTCATACTCAGTCTTCTGCTTCTCTGCAAGCTGCTCAACAAGTCAGCAGTTCTGGAGGTCATGGCCCTTGGTGCGATGGATCTTGCAGTACTGCTTGTCGGAGCTTCCTGGCTTGTCGGCAGCCGCCAAGGCCCGGCAGGCAGCCCACTCGGCAACTTCCTTACCGTAGTCGCCAGCCATGGCCTTCTTGGCGGCGCCCGCATAGTCGGATCCCTCGACGGCAAGCACGGTCTTGCCCTTACGCTACCCATTGCGGCGTCGACCCTTCTTTGCCAGGGCGACGGCATCTTCATCTGTGGAGTCGGTTTCCGCACCGGCGTCTTCGCTGGGGTACTTCCTCCCCTCTTCAGCCCGAGCGCATCTATTGGCCAGAACATAAAGTTCGGCCACATCCTTGACCTTGTTCATCGCCAGCTCCTCATGCATCTTGTCATTGCGCACATTCTGATGGAATGCACTAATGACAACAGCGGGGTGAACATCTGGGATATTGTACTGCACTTGGATGAACCTATGTATGTAATTGCGCAGGTTTTCGCCATCTTTCTAGGGGATGACATGCAAATCCCTTGCCTGGGGCCATGAGCTTGGTGGCCTCCAGTAAAGGCGCCAACAAACTCATGGCACAGATCCAACGAAGAAGAAATGGAATCCGCTGGCAGGTGCATCAACCATGACATGACGTTGAGTTTGAGTGCCAATGGGAAGTAGTTAGCAAGAACTTTGTCGTCGCGAGCTCCGACAGCTTGCATCGCGATGGTGTAGATGTTGAGGAACTCCGATGGGTGAGTTTTGCCATTGTACTTCTCGCCAACGTCAGGCTTGAAAGTGCGGTGGGTGGGCCACTGGAACTGTCGCAGCTCACGGGGAAAGGCTGGGCAACCCACCTCGTAAGGTAGGCCACCAGAACCTCTCGGTGCCAGGCAGTCCATAGTGGGCCCCGCATGTCTATCTAACTGATGGCGTGCTTCTCGCTGCCGCTTGATAGTTGTCCGTGCATCTTCATGGGCTCGCTCTCGAAGAACTTGACGCTGGTCGCGGTGGGTTCGTGGGTCGGACAACGTTGTGGAAACGTTATCACAGGCGTCCACGACGAGCCGACGGCCGCGATTGCTGGCGTGGAGGAGGAGAGTGCACCGTAGTCACAACACCTCCGGTCCTTCCACTGCTGGCATGCGCTGGCTCGATAGAGCGCTGGCATGAGGGCCCTGCTGGCCACGGCTCATCTTTATTGGCGATGCTGACGAGGCTCCGGATGGTGGCTCTCCACTCGTCGAGCTTCTCCACAGCGGGAGGAAAGTCGAGGAGCAGTTGTGCGCGCGCCAACACTTTTGCTGGTGTGGGTGGCGGTGAGAGCTGTGTGGACCGTGACGCGCTCTGACTTCTAACTATGTTAGAGGTGCTCTTTCACGGCCTCGTGGCCCTGCTCCGTTTTCGCCAGCGTCTCGGCGTACGTATCGGTCCGGTGCATCTCGTGAATGGAGCAGAGGACTCTTCCCGCGGTGGCGCCCGGAGTCACCATCATGGCGGCGCTGCTCGTCGCGCATGACCTGGGAAGATCGCGGTGCGGGCACCGGTGTAGGCATCTTGGAAGTCACCGCGCCACCCGTAGGCAGCACGACTTCGCCCTTGGAGGTCCCCGCGCCGCCTGCGGGCGGCATGGCTCCGTCTTTGGATTTAGCAACGTGCGGCTCGTCGTCTTGCGCACCAACGATGCCGCGCGCCTGGCTTTGGTGTCCAGAGCGTCGTGTATGTTCGCGGACCGTGCCTCTACCGCCATCCATGGCCGCCCCGTCGCTTGCCTGCACTGGTACGGGCGGTTCGGCTCCAAACGAACCGATCGCCGTGATCGCCTTCTTCTTAGGAGCCATGGCTGTCGGTGTCAAAACCGGCAGATCTCGGGTAGGGGGTCCCGATCTGTGCGTCTAAGGCTAATGGTTACAGGAGGCAGGGGACACAATGTTTTACCCAGGTTTGGGCCCTCTCGATGGAGGTAAAACCCTACTTCCTGCTTGATTGATCTTGATGATATTAGTATTACAAGAGTTGATCTACCACGAGATCGTAGAGGCTAAACCCTAGGAGCTAGCCTATGATTATTCTTGTGCTACAGACTAAACCCTCCGATTTATATAGACACCGGAGGGGGCTAGGGTTATACAGAGTCGGCTACAAAGAAGGAGATCTAAAATCCGGATCACCAAGCTTGTCTTCCACGCAAAGGAGAGTCCCATCCGGACATGGGATGAAGTCTTGAGTCTTGTATCTTCATGGTCCAACAGTCCGGCCAAGGTATATAGTCGGGCTGTCTAGATACCCCCAAATCCAGGACTCCCTCAGTAGCCCCTAAACCAGGCTTCAATGTAGATGAGTCCGGCACGTAGATTGTCTTCGGCATTGCAAGGCGGGTTCCATCTCCGAATACTCCAAAGTAAGTCTCAAACACTTAAACCGTGTCCGGCTCTGCAAGACGATTTTCACATGCCACCATAGAGAGAATGATATTCCAGGAATATAATCTGCTGACATCTTTAAATAACGTAACATCACACCATGGTCGAGTCATCATCGAACCGTCCTCCCACAGCCAGCCACCGCACATATTGTGAGGCGGTTTATCGGGCACGTCTTGTCGAAGCAGAGATCGTGTTCCCCTTATCACGGGGCTTTCATCAATATGGGCACGGGTAGCCCAATCGTACCGCCAATCGCGGCGAGTGGGGAACGAGCAGGTTCCACCTGGCAAGTAGGGAGGCGCAAAAGTTTTTATTGCCTCTATAAAGAGATAAGGCCTCTTCTTATTTACCCATGCCTCTCCCTTCCGCTCGTCCATTCCCCTTCGCTCGAGCCCTAGCACCCAAGCACTTGTCTTCTCCACCAAAAAGAGGTTCTCCGAAGATGTCCGGATTCGGAGCAGGAGGCAAATGGATGGCCTCTACCGTCCAGGAGAAGGATATCAAAAAGCTTCGAGAGGCCGGGTACCTGGCCAAGAAAATCGCCCACCATCTTCCGATGGCGGGACAGATCGTCCCCAATCCGGAGCCCCACGAGAGGGTCGTGTTTCTTCCTCATTTTGTCCGCGGGCTCGGGTATCACCTTCACCCATTTGTTCATGGCATCATGTATTATTATGGGATTGATTTTCATAATCTGTCCCCTAATTCTTTCCTTAACATCTCGACGTTTATCATCGTGTGCGAGGACTTTCTCCGTATTTCGCCCCACTTTGGCTTATGGCTGAAGATCTTCAATGTGAAGCCCAAGGTGGTGAATGGCAAGCACGCTGAGTGCGGCGGTGCCATGGTGAGCAAGATGCCCAAGGTCACACGACCGACAGGCACCTTTAATGATTTCGTCAAGGAGTGGCAGCAGCAGTGGTTCTATATCACCGAGCCACGCGGTAAAAAGTGGGCAGCTGCTCCCGAATTCAGATCCGGAACCCCCCTGTGGCTCACGTCCTGGCCCAAGAAGGTCCTGAACTGGTCCTCATCCGACGAGCTGTCGGTGCTCCAAACACGCGTCAAGGGCGTGGTAGACAAGGATGTCAAACTCGTTAATGTAGTCCCGGTGATGTTAGTTCGCCTGGTTCTCCCTTGCTAGCATCAGGCCTGTAATTTGTGGGAATACGACCCGGCCGAGCACCAGACCCTGCGGGAGCTCTACGGCTCCTCACACAAGGATATCTGGAAGGTGCTCTTCAAGTCTGGCAAACCGTGGCCGGGCTCCGCCGAGGACCGCGGGTATCAACTGTCCCGCTCCGCAAGTCCGGTAAGTTATCGCTATGTCTTGTCTATCCATGTTTAGCTGGCATATCCCGAGGGAGACGCTTTATCATGCTTTCCGCAATTATCCCAGGAATGGACGAAGAAGGTGGGGCGGATACACTGTCCGGCCCCGCTGCTGGAGGAACCGGCAGGACCTCTTCTGACGAAGATGCTGGTCCCAGCGCTTCACAAGGCGCCGAAGAAAGAGGCCTCCAAGAAGGCCAAGGAGACCACGAGCGGCCTCCGTTGCCGCGATGCTTTGGACACCAAATTCAAAGACTCCAGTGCCCATCCTTCCTCCGAAGAAGAAGAGGAGGAGGAAGAAGACGAGTCCTTCATGGGGGGGAAGAAAAGGATGGCCTCCTGATCCTTGGATGCCGAATCGCCAAAGAGGGGGAAAATCCCCTTCTAGAGGCGTCCACAACGGCTACCAATAGTAACCCGGAGTGGGATCCCAGGGCCCAGCCCCTGGTAAAATCATGAGTACACGAAATCCGAATACGCCTAAGCGCCCCGGATTACTAAGGTGCAATATTATAACTTGCGTCATACTTTGTGCAGCCCGGCGAGGTCTCGCACCGAATAGTCCTCCTCGGAGGATTCCCTGAGCTCAGATGCCCTGGAGAGCGAGACGCCTCGGAAGGCCCCTTCCCTGAAGCCTGGGCGTGACACCGAGGTGTCGTCTCAGCAGGACCCAGACCAGGGAAGGCACACCTCTGGGGCCGGATACACGGGGGCAACGTTTCCCATGAACATCAATGGCGGGGGCGATTTTAAATTCAGCCCGCAGCTGGACACGGTCCTGGAGACCTTTGAAGCTCCAGGATCAGGCGGGCAGCCCCCCTTGATGGAGGGAGGCAAGCCCGCTCCGCCAGCAACCTCTATCCAAGCAGAGCTGCAAGGCGGCCTATCGACAGCGCTAAAGAATGCGTCCATCGTCGATGAACATCGCGCCCTCATGGGTGCGGTGATTGAAAAGATTCAGTCCGCTGAGAGTGGACTGCATGAATCCTGCCTTAGCCTTATAAAAGGCTTTGAGGTATCTTTTTAGAAACCTTTGAAGATTGTCATAGTATGAATGGTAGCCCCTGATGTATTGTCCGGTGAAAGAGAGAGAACCGGACAGGGGATCAAATTTCCGCTTCGTGGAGACTCGGTTGATGACGTATATCTCTTTGTTTGAAAACAGGCATCTGTAGCAACGACCGCCTCTCATACTGCGGAGGTGTACGGACTAAAGCAGAGTCTGGAACGGGCCGAAGAAGAACTTGGCAGAGTGAAGAAGCAGTTGGAGGACAAGCAAGGTATGTCGAAACCTTTTGATAAGTTACTCACAAATGAGTAGTTATGCCTGATGAAAATATTTGTATTGTGTGCTCTAGGAGCAAATGCCGAAATTGAGGCACTGAAGAAGGTTGTGGCCGAAGCCGACAAGAAGGCCGCCGCGGAGCAGGCTCTTCACGAGAAGCACGAGGCCAGGGTCATTGAAGCTTAATGAGAGCTCCAGGAGGTCGTGAAGAAAAGCGAGGCCTTGGAGCAGAGTCTAGCAGGGAAAGAAACCGAACTCGCCCAAGATCTCCAAGCCGCAAATGATGCTCGGGAGGAAGCCCAAGGTGCTCTGAAGGACATTCAGGAGGCAAGGAGGATGGCGGCTGGTAAAGCTTTTTTACTCAAAGCGAGTTTTATATAGTAATAGGAGAAACTCTAAGCGAAGAACTGAATTCTTATTTCTCCAGGGGCGTTCACGGACCTGCCACGCAGCATATCTAATGCTGCCCAATTCTACCGGGCTGAAGAGAAGAAGTCCGCGGAGAAGCATTTCTGGTCGTAGTATTTAGCGCCGAATTATCCGGTGCCCTTTGTCGATCAGCTGAAGCAGCTGATCGAACTGCACCAGGCGGCCGAACTAGCCATGAAGTACTTAGTTGTCCGGTTGTGGCCCACTGAGCCAATTCCAAGCAGTTACTTCGGACTCGTGAAGCGGATTGTTATTGCTTGCCCTCGGCTCGAAGTCAATAAGCGGTCGGTCTGTATAGAAGGTGCACGCATGGCATTTGCCCATGCGAAGGTGCACTGAGGGAAGCTTGATGCTGAAAAGATGATGACTGAGGGACCACCGGAGGGTAAGGAGCACCGCAAGCCCGAATTATATTATGATGGTGTCCTGAAAGGAGCCCGCCTTGTGGCGGAACAATGTACCAAAGACACTATATTTCCCTGAAGGCAGTCATGCTGTCCTTTGTAATGCGGGATACTGGCACTGTTATTATTTATTGCCTGTTATATGAAAGTTTTTTCTCTTCCTGTGCGGCCGTTTAGTATATATGAATCCTGAGAGTTGGCAAGTCGTCGGCTTCTGCCCCCACGTAGAAAGTACGGGGTTGTTCGGGACATACCTGAACACTCTTTATCCCATTTTTGGGTCCTTGAAGGAGGTGTTCATCACAGCGAACCAGGCAATCAGACTATAGGGCTTTATCACTCTCGCTTAGCCATAGGAATTCGAGTATGGTAGGCGCAGCCCCTGGTGTTTCGAAGACCGTACAAGGGGCTCTAACAGCGCCTGATCGGAAGCCCGATCCATCGCACTATGCATTTGTTATGGCATTATGCGGAAAATATCTTTAAAGATTTTACAACCTCTCGAACAGCTGACCAGCTCTCGCCGTATCATGACAGTCAGTTTTCGGCTTTCTCTACTGAGGTGCTCATCCGGAAGAACCGGGACACAATCGCAATAGTTCTCCCAGCGCTACCTTAGCCAATGGAGAAGAACGTAAGGTACCAAAACATGGGAGCCGGGCAAACCCAACTAATGACCCAAAACATGATTCAAAGCTGATGCATATAGTGCTATAAGTTCGGGGTGTCGAGCGACCGAGAGGGTGGCCGGACTTTGTTGCCATATTATGAGGACAATGAAGCCCCTGGCATAGTGGGGCATGACACTATGTGCGAGTGCCGTTATGACGAAAAAGGCGTCAATGAGGAATGACGACCGGTAAGTGTCATATAGTTCTACATGTTATAGTGGAGTGACACGCCTATGCGTATAAGTGTGGTTTATGCTATGAAAGGAGGTATACTGGCGGAACCTGTTGCGACCGGACAGGAGGAAGCTGTGTGCGGATCCGAAGTGTATCCGGATTGTCTTCTTGGGGAATACTTGTGTATTCCCTCTTTGTGTGTCCGAGCTGATTCCATGTCGCCAGTCCTGTTCGACGAAAAAGTGAGCCTGTAAATAAAAATGCTTACAGGCATTTGTGTGTAATAGGGTGGTTGATCGGAGCCTGGTCGAACCAGGCTATCATGCTATAAAGTAGCTCGGACTCCTTTGTTGGTGTCCGTGGGGTTGGCTGTCGAATCAAAGTTCGATAGGAGGGCACAACTCGCTACCTCAGCGGCGGTATACTTTCCAATCTCGGGGTGGAGTTCGGCCTTGCCCATAATTGTAACCATGTCACATGGGTTTGGCATGATATGGTACCATGTTGAGTCGAGCCAATGCGGTTCATCATGGTAGTATATAGTAGTTACTTTATAAGGGGACAATGACGAAGACTTACTCTTCGGTATGGTGTTTGTTTGGTGATCCAAAGACAACCTCCAGGGTGGTGGGCCTGTAAGACTTGGCATTTACACCTGGAACGACATCTTTGAGAAGATGTTTTTAGTGGGTATGATCCTCGAGCGATCAATACCTATCTGGTGAACTGTGTCTTGGCGCAGCAAGTTTGAGCTGCTGTTTATGCCCATAGGGGCTCCTGTGAGGTGGAACCCACCAACTGTTGGGTCGATGGTAAGTTCAATTGAATTGCCATGGTTGAGATTGGTTGGACAGACTGTGTGATCGGAGATGATCGGCCGTATTTTTGTACCACGGGGTGACTTGTGTTGTTGAGTTGGCATCCTGAGGAGTACACACTCGTTCCCTTGTTGGTTTGCGGAGGATTTTTCTTTTACCTCATAATGCCTGCTGGTCTGGGCTCTTCGTTGGCTTCATAGCTTTGAGACCCCTTTTTATTGTTTCCGGCGCACGGTCGGTCGTTTTGTTTCAAAGATCCGGCCTTCTCTATTGGTATGATTGGCTGCCATTCCAGGGGTACCATGAATTTGACATGATTGGTCGAGTATGCTGCCCGGGCCGGATGGGCCTGTATTGTTCTCTTTCCGCTGACCGGACTGGGTGCCACGGAATCCGGCACCGACTGCCGTGTCTTGGGCGTCACCATTATTTTCGTGATGCTTATGTCTATTGCATCATGGTTTATGGAAGCTGCCTCGTGTTTCCTGCGTATTGCCCCAGACCATGATGTACTGGTGTCGGGGTGTGGGCTTTAGGACCTCCTTCTCAGGTTGAGGTAGCAAATTGTGCTTTGGGTACCCTTTGGTGGGACGGTCGAGTCTGTATTCCTCGGCTTCCAGGACCTTAGTCCATCTGTCTATGAGCAGATCTTGGTCAGCTTGGAGCTGCTGCTGCTTCTTTTTCAGGCTTCTTGCAGTGGCCATAAGCCGTCGCTGGAAGCAAACCTGCTCTACCGTATCCTCAGGCACGCCGAATTCATCATCGCCAAGGCCCGCCTCGTCTTCGGAGGGAGGCATGTGGTTGTCCTCCTTCGAGTATCCGTTCTTCGCCTGTTCATCTGGGCTAATCTGCACGTCTTCCAGTCCGGCCTACTTGAAGGCAGGCTAATCGGGATTGTATTCGTCTTCGGCACCATCTGGATTGTTTTCGTCTCCTGTGCCGGTACTGCTGTGGCGGGGCTTAGAGCGGTGCCAATCATGCCCATGCTTTGATTTTTTCCTTGAGGTGTTATCCTCTATTGCCTCATCATGATTGGTTTCTTTGGGAGTGTCCACCATATATATATCATACGAGGAGGTGTCTGTCTAGCGCCCCATGGGCGGTGGTTCCTGTTCTTCTCCTGCATCATCGTCTAGACCATCGATGTCTTCGGAGTTGAAGTCAAGCACGTTAGTCAAATCATCGACAGTGGCAATGAAGTGGGTGGTGGGAGGGTAACGAATTTCCTCGTCGCCTGCTTCCCATTCGAGCCGGACATTGTTTGGCCAAGAGTCTCCTGACAAAGAGAGAGAATTTAATGAATTCAGCATGTCGCCAAAGGGCGAGTGCTGGAAGATATCTGCAACGGTGAACTCCGTTACCAGAGCCCAACTAGATTCGGCGGGCTCAGGGGCGCGCAGTCTGGAACCTACAGCCGGACACAAGTCCGGGGGTCCAGGGACACAGACTTCCATGGGGGTGGAGTCCGTGTTCGGCTCTACCGCCGATGAGTATGCGGCCTCCAGGGCGGGATCCATCCACCCGTCCTCGGGCGACGTGATCTGCCCCGGATTTATGTCCGGAGCTCTTGCAGGTGCAATATCTCGAGTATTGTCTGACAGCAGGTTTAAGCCGTGCTCGTCGTGACTGTTCGGCGCTCCGGGCGTAGGCCCAAATCCATCGAAGATCAAGTCTCCACGAATATCGGCCGTGTAGTTCAAGTTTCCAAACCTAACCTGATGGCCAGGGGCGTAGCTATCGATCTGCTCCAGATGGCCAAGCGAATTGGCGCGTAGTGCGAAGCCGCCGAACACGAAGATCTGTACGGGGAGAAAAGTCTCACACTAGACCGCATTGTTCTTGATGATTGAAGGAGCCATCGAGCCTTGCAACAACGACACGGAGGAACTCTCAATGAAAGCACCAATGTCGGTGTCAAAACTGGCGGATCTCGGGAAGGGGGTCCCGATCTGTGCGTCTAAGGCTAATGGTAACAGGAGTCAGGGGACACAATGTTTTACCCAGGTTTGGGCCCTCTCGATGGAGGTAAAACCCTACTTCTTGCTTGATTGATCTTGATGATATGAGTATTACAAGAGTTGATCTACCACGAGATCGTAGAGGCTAAACCCTAGGAGATAGCCTATGATGATTATGATTATTCTTGTCCTATGGACTAAACCCTCCGGTTTATATAGACACTGGAGGGGGCTAGGGTTATACAGAGTCGATTACAAAGAAGGAGATCTAACATCCGGATCGCCAAGCTTGTCTTCCACGCAAAGGAGAGTCCCATCCGGACACGGGATGAAGTCGTGAGTCTTGTATCTTCACGGTCCAATAGTCCGGCCAAAGTATATAGTCCGGCTATCTGGATACCCCCTAATCCAGGAATCCCTCAATGGCGATGAAGAAATTGCTACACTAACCGCTAGACCAGATTTTCACAACTCCGCCCCTACCTGGCGCGGCAAAGATGTCGGGGAAACAACACCTACGGGATCACGAGGATCCCTTCTACGGTTGGCGGGGCGTGGAGTTGTGCAAAGAGCGGGTCTAGTGGTCAGTGCGAGGGGATTTTTACCCAGGTTCGAGCCATGAGGATGCGTAATACCCTAGTCTTGCTTTGGTGTATATTTGTGTGTTCTTGAGTTGTTGAACTACCTGTAGTGCATGCCTAGCCCAAAAAGTCTGAATCCTTCCTCAGTACGCATCGGGCCTCCTTTTATAGGTCAAAGGGGTCGTCACAGTGGCACATAGGAGGTGGAAAGAATCTACAGTTTATAAGCTTATCGCCTGACATCACAGGACAAACGCATTTAATGCGCTGCTTAGGTGTCCTCTTGCTTTATAGGGGACGGCAACGGTGCCCGTCCCGTCCGTCGCCGCTTCGTCTTGCTTCGACGCGCGTCCAGGCCAACGAGGCATGTGGTGCCATGCAGGCTGGCAAGTTGTTATGCTGGCATGGTGGCAAGGTCCTCATGAAGATCTGCGTGCAACCACGCAAGTGCTTGATTAGTTGGCCTAGAAGCCACATGCTGCCACGCAGGCACTTGCCTAGTTGGTATGCCGGACGCTGAACTAGGTCGGCTACGGGGAGACAAAGCCTTGCCGCGATCTTGCTGATGTCCCCGGCAAGGGTCTTGCCGAGGCCTTCCGGGCGCCCTTGGCAAGGGTCTTGCCGGGGCTTCATGTGGGTCTTCGGCAGGAGCCTTGCCGGGGCCTCGTGGGTGTCCTCGGCAAGGAGCCTTGCAGATGTCTTGTCTCTATATAGGCCTTGCAGGTCCTTGATCTTCACAAAGATCTGCATGCCATCATGCAGGCGCCTCCCGAGCCTTGGTTCCACTGTTGTTGATGGTGTCGGAACTCTCAGGCTCAAGGGTGGCAGCCTTGCTGGTGTTGGGTAAGTTGCCCGGCAAGGCTCTTGTCGGGGGGAGCCCAACTTGTACCTTTGCTCTTCACGCCTCTGGCTTGAGCGCTGCCTTGGTAGTCTTGTATCTTTGCTCCTCCTTCCCTGTCAAGCATGGCCACAGGCGCGGCTACGACTGCCCGTGCACAAGTAAAGGGGTACAGAAGGGCCCCTACTTTTGTACACCGACAGATAATTTATCCCATGTAGTAGAATTCAGGCTCTTCTTGAGGGATTGATTTGAAAAATCTATGGTAACAATGTTCATCATTCAATTCTAATCACTTCCTGACTTGTTGTATTGTGCATACCATTAATTAGTAACTGCAATATTCTTAATTGTTACATAGTGTATCACATGCAACGTAAGAGTCCAATTCAATAATTTAATTGGTAATAGTTTCAACTTTTTGGATGATCAAGGGCAATCATACAAAATTGACATTTGTAAACAAAAAGGATAAAACCATCATAGGAGGCGACAGATGGAACAAGTACATTTCAAATAATAAGCTCACTAGGGAGAGTGCATAGGCTTTTACTTGAAGAAAGCGGTCAACAAGTCAAGGATTAGTTATTTCTCCGACCAAGATGATGAGCTTGACGAGGATCATGCTAAAGATTCCCAGGATGATGAGGATGATGATGATGATGAGAGCTAGGATGATGATGATGCTAGCGAGGATGACGATAGCCGGGAGCATGACGATGACGATGAGGAAGATGATGAGGGTATCGGAGATGATGACAATGATGATCCATACAATTATGTAATTTCCAATAAAATGATGAAAGTGCTTAATGAGGATGAGAAGGCCAAACCCGTCGCGATCCTACCATCAAGTGTAGACTACTTGGGGAGGCCATTTGTGCATCGTTTTACCAGGACCAACATCGTGAGACACACCATGGTATGTTTGTATCTTCTCTCTTTTTTTCGTTCATAACACTATATGGCAAGATGTCTAACATTATGTGCTCTATTTTGTTTTTAATCACGGGGATCATATAAATTACCTAGGAAGATGTTTTGTGCCGAGGACATCCCTGCTGCCGGCATGGCCGGAGTAAGCCTTGGAACAACAGGTCATGTCACCAGCGTTCGATACAAGTGGACACAGAGGGCCACATATCGTTCTATGAGGTCGGCTAACGGGAATTCCTCAAGGGAAAGATATGACTAACGGTTGACACAGCGGCGCTCATCATGATAAGGAAAAACAGGAACATCAACTTCTAGATGATGGTTGTTGTAGATCTTATTTAGAAATAAGGTCCATTCAAATATCTCCTAGCCGATGAACTTTTAGTTACATTGATGTTGGTTTATTAATTGGAACGAACTTGAAGTGTTACTAGATGTTATGAAGAGTACTATTTACCTAGTGAACTTGCATGCCTAAGCATACAATGAATGCTTCATTTGCGTTTATATTGGATTTATGCACAAAAATCGCATCCATGGCAGCATAATAGGTACCATGGCTGCAAAATTTTAATTCGCATGAATAAACAACCAGTGGCGGGCGTGCCAATACGCCCGCCATTGCAGCATGAATAAATAGTGGTGGGCCGACAAGCATTCTCCGCCACTTCAAGAAGATAAACAGTGGTGTGCTAGTTTTATTGCCCGCCACTTCTGCACTATAACAGTGGTGGGCAGCCCGCCCGCCACTGATGGCATTATAGCAATGGCAGAAGGTCAGTGACGGGTGCCCCTGGGAGCCTGGCCCACAACTGCTGGCCATCTGGCACCCGCCATTACTAGGCATTCCTGCAGTAGTGTCTTACTTATCAAGAGGACTACGACTGATCCCCTATACTTGTGGGTCATCAAGCCTCTTTTCTGGCGCCGTTGCCGGGGAGTGAAGCGCATTTGGTAAGTGGAATATGGTAAGGAAGTATTTATACCGAGTTTTCAAATTTACTGTTACTTGTTACTATGGAAAGTAATCCTTTGAGGGGCTTGTTCAAGGTATCTCCACCTCGACCAAAAGCATTAAGAGTTGCCCCTCAACCTACTGAACCTATTGAAAATATTTATTATGAGATTCCTTCGGGTATGTTAGATAAACTGCTAGCTAATCCTTATGCAGGAGATGGAACAATATATCCTGATATGCACTTAATCTATGTGGAAGAAATTTATGGATTGTTTAATCTTGTAGGTTTATCTGAGGATGGATTTCAGAAGAAGGTATTCCCTTTATCTTTGGAGGGAAAGGAATTTCCATGGTATAGGCTATTGGATGATATTGGAACATGGGATTGGAACTGACTAAAATTGGAATTTCATCAGAAGTTTATCCTATGCATCTGGTTCATCGTGATCAGAATTATATATATAATTTTTGGCCTCGTGAAGGAGAAAGTATTGCCCAAGCTTGGGGGAGGCTTAAGTACATGATTTACACATGCCCCAATCATGTGCTCTCAAGAGAAATTATCATCCGAAACTTTTATGCTTGGCTTTCTCATAATGATCAATCCTTGCTCAATTCTTCTTCTACTGGTTCCTTTATGAAGAAAACTATTCGATTCAAATGGGATATTCTGGAAAGAATTAAACACAACTCTAAAGATTGGGAACTCGACAAAGGTAAAGAGTCGGGTATAAAACTTGAGTTAGATTGTGTTAAATCTTTTATGGAAACCGATGCTTTTCATAAGTTAGTGCTAAATATGGACTTGTCTCAGAGATAGTAGCTTCCTTTTGTGAATCATTTGCTACTCATGTTGATCTCCCTAAGGAGAAGTGGTTTAAATATCATCCACCTATTGAAGAAAAGATTGAGGAACCTCTTATAGTTAAAGATGGAACTATTATTTATAATGTTGATCCAGTTGTAACTACTGCTTATATTGAGAAACCTCTTTTCCATGTTAGGATTAAGGAACATGCTAAAGTTTCAACCGTGGTTAATAAAAGTTATGTTAGAACAACTAGACCCTCTAAACAAATAAGTGTGGAACCTAATATTGCTATGGTTAAAGATCTTTTGGTTGCTAATATTGATGTGAATGTTATTTACATCTGCAATGAAGCAACTAGGATTGCTAAGCCTAATACTAAAGATAAGAATAAACCTGTTGTTGGCATGCCTGTTGTTTCCTGTTAAAATAGGAGATCATTGCTATCATGGTTTATGTAATTTGGGTGCTAGTGTGAGTGCTATCCCTTTTACTTCATATCAAGAGATTATGACTGATATTGTGCCTTCTAAGAAAGAGGATATTGATGTTACTATTAAGCTTGCAAATTGAGATACTATTTCACCACTTGGGATTGTTAGAGATGTCGAAGTCTTGTGTGGTAAGATCAAGTACCCTACTGATTTTCTAGTTATTGGTTCTCCACAAGATGATTTTTGTCCCATCATATTTGGTAGACCTTTCTTGAATACAGTTAATGCTAAGATTGATTGCAATAGGGAAACAATTAGTGTTAATTTTGGTGATGTATCTCCTGAGTTTAATTTCTCTAAATTTGTAGACAACCACATGATAAAGAATTACCTAGTAAGGATGGAATCATTGGTCTTGCTTCTATTTTCGTACCTCCTACTAATCTGTTAGAACAATATGTGCTAGACCAGGAAAATGACATGCATATGAACGAAAGAAATGAAATAGATGAGATATTCTTCAATCAAGCTCCTATCCTTATACATAATTTGCATGTTGAAACTCTTGGAGGTCCTCCTCCACCTAAGGGTGATCCTGTGTTTGAACTCAAGAAATTACCAGATACATTGAAATATGCTTATCTTGATGAAAAGAAGATATATCATGTTATTATCAATGCTAACCTTTCAAAACAGGAAGAAAATAGGTTACTTAAAACTCTGAGGAAGCACTGTGTTGCAATCATATATACTCTTGATGATCTTAAGGGCATTAGTCCCACTCTATGTCAGCACAAGATTAATATGGAGCCTCATGTTAAGCCAGTCGTTGATCATCAACGACGATTGAATCCTAAAATGAAGGATGTGGTAACAACTAAAATATTAAAGCTTATGGAAGCAGGTATAATTTATCCCATAGCTGATATAGTAGATGGGTAAATCCTGTCCATTGTGTTCCTAAGAAAGGAGGCATTACTATTGTTCCTAATGATAAAAATGAACTCATCCCACAAATAATTGTAACTGGTTATCGGATGGCAATTGATTTTAGGAAATTAAACAAAGCTACTAGAAAATATCATTACCCATTGAATTTTATGATCAAATGTTAGAAAGATTATCTAAGCACACACACTTATGTTTCCTAGATGGATCCTATGGTTTCTCTCAAATATCTGTGTCAAAAGAGGACCAAGAGAAAACTACTTTTACTAGTCCTTTTGGAACTTATGCTTATAGAAGTATGCCTTTTGGTTTACGTAATGCACCTGCTACCTTTCAAAGATGTATGACTGCTATATTCTATGATTTCTGTTGAAAGAATGTTGTGGTATTCATGGATGATTTTTCCGTTTATGGGACTTCTTTTGATGATTTCTTAAGCAACCTTGATCGAGTTTTGCAGAGATGTGGAGAAACTTATCTTGTCTTGAATTGGGAGAAGTGCCACTTTATGGTGAATGAAGGTATAGTCCTCGGGCATAAAATTTCTGAAAGAGGTATTGAGGTAAATAAAGCTAAAATTGATGCAATTGAGAAAATGCCATGTTCTAAAGATATAAAAGGTATAAGAAGCTTCCTTGTCCATGTTGGTTTTAATAGAAGATTTATTAAATACTTCTCTAAAATATCTAGGCCTCTTGCTAATCTTTTGCAAAAAGATGTCCCATTTGTTTTTGGTGATGATTGCATAGAAGCCTTTGAAATACTTAAGAAATCTTTAATCTCTGCACCAAATTTTCAACCACTTGATTGGAATCTGCCTTTTTGAAATTATGTATGATGCTAGTGACAATGTTGTTGGTGTTGTTCCAGGACAAAGATTTGATAAGGAATTGAATGTTATTGATTATGCTAGTCAAACTCTAGAGAGTGCTTAAAGAAATTATGCTACTACTGAGAAATAATTTTTAGGAGTTGTGTTTGCATGTGATAAATTCATATTTTATATTGTTGATTCTAAAGTAACTGTTCACACTGATCATGCTACTATTACATGTCTTATGGAAAAGAAAGTTGCTAAACCTAGGTTGATTAGGTGGGTCCTTTTGCTACAAGAATTTGACTTGCATATTATTGATAGAAAGGGAGCCGATAATCCCATAGCTGATAATTTGTCCAGAATGGAAAATGTTCTTGATGACCCACTTCCTATTGATGATAGTTTTCTTGATGAACAATTAGCTGTTATAAATGCTTCTCGTAATACTCCTTGGTATGCAGACTATGCTAATTACATTGTTGCTAAATATATACCACCTAGCTTCACATACCAACAAAAGAAGAAGTTCTTCTTCGATTTAAGACATTACTTTTGGCATGACCCACATCTATATAAAGAAGGAGCAAATGGTGTTATTAGACATTGTGTACCTAAGCATGATCAGGAACAAATCCTATGAAGTGTCACTTCAAGGCATACGGAGGACACCATGCTGGAGACAGAACTGCACATAATGTATTACAATCTGGTATTTATTTGCCTACTCTTTTCAGGATGCACATAAGTTTCTCTTGTCTTGTGACGAATGACAAAGAATTGGTAATATTGGTAGACGTCAGGAAATGCCTATGAACTATTCACTTGTTATAGAACCATTTGATGTTTGGGGTTTTGATTATATGGGATCTTTTCCTTCCTTTAATGGGTATACACATATTCTAGTTGATGTTGATTATATTACTGAGTGAGTAGAAGCTATTCCAACTAGTAGTGCTGATCATAACACATCTATTAAAATGCTTAAAGAAGTTATTTTCTCGAGGTTTGGAGCCCCTAGATATTTAATGACTAATGGTGGTTCACATTTTATTCATGGCATTTCCGTAAACTTTTTGCTAAATATGATGTTAACCATAGAATTGCATCTCCTTATCATCCTCAATCTAGTGGTCAAGTTGAATTGAGCAATAGACAAATCAAATTTATTTTGCAAAAGACTGTTAATAGATCTATAAAGAATTGGTCTAAGAAACTTGATGATGCACTATGGGCTTATAGAACTGCTTATAAGAATTCTATGGGTATGTCTCCGTATAAACTGGTTTATGGAAAAGAATGTCATTTACCTCTTGAGTTAGAAGATAAAACATATTAGGAAATTAAAGAACTTAATTATGATTTCAAACTTGCCGGTGAAAAGAGTTTATTTGATATTAGCGCTCTAGATGAGTGGAGAACCCACGCTTATGAAAATGCCAAGTTGTTTAAAGAAAAAGTTAAAAGATGGCATGATAAGAGAATTCAAAAACATGAATTCAAAGTGGGTGAGCATGTTCTATTGTACAACTCTTGTTTTAGATTTTTGCAGGAAAACTTCTCTCCAAACGGAAAGGACCGTATATCATCAAAGAAGTTTATCACTTCAGAGCTATCAAAATAAATAACGCCGACGGCACTAATCCGAGAGTGGTCAATGGACAAATAATTAAGCATTATATCTCAGGTATACCTATTAATGTTGAAACTAATATTGTTCAAACTATGATGCCAGAGGAACACATAAGAGAGACCTTCCGGAACACTCCAGAGCCCTGAAAAAGAGTAGGTGTGTGAAACGGTAAGTAAATCGACTCCAAAAATTCCATAAAAATATTTTTTGACTGTTTTGGAATATTAGAAAAAATAAAAAATAAGAAGCAGCCGAGGGGACCCACGAGGAGGTCACAAGGCAACAGGGCGCGCCTGGTTGCCTTGTGGGCCCCTTGTGTGCTTTCCCGACCCCGTTTTCTTCTAGAATACTTGTTTCACAAGATAAAAATTCTTTACATATACTCCCGGATGTTTGACCACTTCTACTTCTTGAGCTTGCATTAATTTTTCCCTTGAAGAGGAAAGGGTGATGCAGCAAAATAGAGATAAGTATTTTCCTCAGTTAAGAAGCAAGGTATCAATCTAGTAGGAGGTACAAGCAAGTCCCCAATATATGCACCTGCACAAACTAACAAACACTTGCGCACAGCGCGAAAAAGGGGTTGCCAATCCCTTCACGGTCACTTGCAAGAGTGAGATGTAATAGAGATAGGTATAAAACAAAATTAAAAGGAAAAATAAAGTAAATATAAATAAATTACAGCAAGGTATTTTGCGGTTTTTGGTTTTATATATTTGAAAATATATGAAGGAAAATAGACCCGGGGGCCCTAGGTTTCACTAGAGGCTTCTCTCTTGAAGAAAGCATATGGTGGGTAAACAAATTACTGTTGAGCAATTGATAGAAAAGCGCAAAGTTATGATGGTATCCAAGGCGATGATCATGAATATAGGCATCACTTCCGTGACAAGTAGACCGACTCCTGCCTGCATCTACTACCATTACTCCACACATCGACCGACTCCTGCCTGCATCTAGAGTATTAAGTTCATAATAACAGAGTAACGCCTTAAGGAAGATGACATGATGTAGAGGGATAGATCCAATCAATATGGTAAAAACCCCATCTTTTTATCCTTAATAGCAACAATAAAAATACGTGCCTCGCTACTCCTACTATCACTGGGTGAGGACACCGCAATATTGAACCCATCACAAAGCACCTCTCCCATTGCAAGAAAAACCAATCTAGTTGGCCAAACCAAATCATTAGGTCGAAGAGAAATACAAAGCTACCTTGTATTGAAGATTAGAATTCAGAAAAAGACTCAAATAATACTCATAGATAATCTGATCATAAATCCACAATTCATCGGATCTCAACAAACACATCGCAAAAGAAGATTACATCGAATAGATTTCCAAGAACATCGGGGAGAACATTGTATTGAGGATCAAAGAGAGAGAAGAAGCCATCTAGCTACTAGCTATGGATCGCAAAAGAAAATCATCATAAAGTTTTGTTCCGTTTGGTATTGATTTTCTGTAGAAGTCAAAAACAAGGAAAAAACAGCAACTGGCACTAGGCACTAGGTTAATAGGTTAGTCCCAAAAAATGATATAAAATAGCATATAAATTCATATAAAACATCCAAGATAGATAATATAATAGCATGGAACAATCAAAAATTACAAATACGTTGGAGACGTATCAAGCATCCCCAAGCTTAATTCCTGCTCGTCCTCGAGTAGGTAAATGATAAAAACAAAATTTTTGATGTGGAATGCTACCTAACATATTTTTAATGTAATTTTCTTTATTGTATTATGAATGTTCAGATCCATAAGATTCAAAAGAAAAGTTTAATATTGACCTAAAAACAATAATACTTCAAGCATACTAACAAAGCAATCATATCTTCTCAAAATATCATGGCTAAAGAAAGTTATCCCTACAAAATTATATAATCTTGTCATGCTCTATCTTCATCACACAAAGTATTTATCATGCACAACCCCGATGGCAAGCCAAGCAATTGTTTCATACTTCTAATATTCTCAAGCTTTTTCAACTTTCACGCAATACATGAGCGTGAGCCATGGATATAGCACTATGGGTGGAATAGAATATGGTGGAGGTTGTGAGGAGAAGACAAAAAGGAGAAACTCTCACATCAGCTAGGCAAAATAATAGGCTATGGAGATTCCCATCAATTGATATTGACGGAAGTGAGTAGGGATTGACATGCAACGGATGCACTAGAGCTATAAGTGTATCAAAGCTCAAAAGAAAACTAAGTGGGTGTGCATCCAACTTGCTTGCTCACGAAGACCTAGGGAAATTTGAGTAAACCCATCATTGGAATATACAAGCGAAGTTCTATAGTGAAAAATTCCCACTAGTATACGAAAGTGATAAAATAGGAGAATCTTTATCATGAAGAACATGGTGCTACTTTGAAGCACAAGTGTGGAAAAAGGATAGTAACATTGTCCCTCCTCTCTTTTCTCTCATTTTTTTCTTTTTTTCCTTTTTTCTTTTGGGCTCTTCGGCCTCTTTTTTATTTTTTTATTTTTTTTATTTGGGCTCTTTGGGCTCTTTTTATTATAAGTCTAGAGTCTCATCCCGACCTGTGGGGGAATCATAGCCTCCATCATCCTTTCCTCACATGGGACAATGCTCTAATAATGATGATCATCACACTTTTATTTACTTACAACTCAAGAATTACAACTCGATACTAGAACAAATATATTACTCTATGTGACACCCCCGATTCAATCGTACACTAATCATACACGCAAATGTGTACGATCAAGATCAGGGACTCATGGGAAGATATCACAACACAACTCTAGACACAAATTAAAATAATACAAGCCTTATATTACAAGCCAAGGGCCTCGAGGGGTCGAATACATAAGCTCGAATACACAAGAGTCAGCGGAAGCAACATTATCCGAGTACAAACATGAGTTAAACAAGTTTGCCTTAAGAAGGCTAAGACAAAAGCAACATCGATCGAAAAGGCAAGGCCTCCTACCTGGGAGCCTCCTAACTACTCCTGGTCGTCGGCATCCGTCACGTGGTAGTAGGCACCCTCAGCATAGTAGCAGTCGTCAAAGGTGGCATCTATCTCCTGGACTCCACCATCTGCTTGCAAGAACCAAAAAGAAAAAAGAAGGGGGGAAAGGGGTAGCAAAGCAACCGTGAGTACTCATCCAAAGTACTCGCAAGCAAGGATCTACACTACTTATTCATCGGTATCAATGAAAGGGGTAGTATCTATGGACTAACTGAAGAATGCCAGAATAAGAGGGGGAGAAGCTAGTCCTATCAAAGACTAGCATCTTCTGGGAACCACCATCTTGCAGCAACATGAGGGATTAGATTAGTATAACATAAGTCATATTTATGTTGTTGTATCAACGCTCCGGGATCCTTTCTTGACTCCCAAAGCAACATATCCAAATCATGCCTCAGCATCCAGTTCTAGTTGTATCGATCAGGATACAACTCCCAGTGTTCGTTACTGTAGGTAAGAATATCGATAGATGTTTTCTTCCCTGCAGGAGTCCACCAACTTACCCATCACGCTTGATTAACTACGTCCGGACACACTTTCCTGGGTCATGCCCGGCCTCGGCCAAACAATACGTCGCAACCCGACCTAGGCTAAATAGAGAGGTCAGCACGTCGGACTAAACCTATGCACCCAGGGGTCATGGGCCATCGCCCCGAGAACTCCTGCATGTTGCGAACGCGGACGGTGAGCAGACCTAGCTACCTCGTCAAAAAAAGGCAGGTGCTTACCGGTCCAACCCGGCGCACGCTGCTCAGTTGTTGATGTCTATTAAAGCTTCGGCTGATGCATACGACGCAGAGCGGCCATACTATACCCATGTGATGGTTAGTGCTATCAGGCTTGAGGCCTCTCGGATCAAATATCCAAACTGTAGTGGACTAGGAACGCGCGGTAACAAGAAGAGGCTCATGAAGGATATGACCCCGCCACCCCGTCTCGAGGACTTGCGGCAAGGGCTAAGAATGCCTGGCCACGCCTCGTAATTATCTCGCGGGCACCTTCCAGGTCAAGCCGACTACACATCACTCGCAATTACACCCGCGCGGGTACCCCTCAGAGCTGACCCGTCTTTAGTTACATGTGACACCCCCAATTCTATCATACACTAACCATACACGCAAATGTGTACGATCAGGATCAGGGACTCATGGGAAGATATCACAACACAACTCTAGACACAAATTAAAATAATACAAGCCTTATATTACAAGCCAAGGGCCTCGAGGGCTCGAATACACAAGAGTAAGCGGAAGCACCATTATCTGAGTACAAACATGAGTTAAACAAGTTTGCCTTAAGAAGTCTAGGACAAAAGCAACATGGATCGAAAAGGCAAGGCCTCCTGCTTGGGAGCCTCCTAACTACTCCTGGTGATCGGTGTCCGTCACGTGGTAGTAGGCACCCTCAGGGTAGTAGTAGTCGTCAAAGGTGGCATCTGGCTCCTGGAATCCACCATCTGGTTGCAACAAGCAGAAAGAAGAAAGAAGGGGGAAAAGGGGTAGCAAAGCAACCATGAGTACTCATCCAAAGTACTCGCAAGCAAGGATCTACACTACTTATGCATCGGTATCAATGAAAGGGGTAGTATATGTGGACTAACTGCAGAACGCCAGAATAAGAGGGGGAGAAGCTAGTCCTATCGAGGACTAGCATCTTCTAGAAACCACCATCTTGTAGCAACATGAGGGAGTGGAGTAGTATAACATAAGTCATATTTATGTTGTTGTATCAACGCTCGGGATCCTTTCTCGACTCCCAAGGCAACATATCCAAATCATGCCTCAGCATCCAGTTCTAGTTGTATCGATCGGGATACAACTTCGAGTGTCCGTTACCATAGGGCATGCTACCGATAGATGTTTTCCTCCATGCAGGGGTGCACCAACTTACCCACCACGCTCGATTAACTCCGGCCGGACACACTTTCCTGGGTCATGCCCGGCCTCGGCCAAACAATACGCCGCAACCCGACCTACGCTAAATAGAGAGGTCAGCACGCTGGACTAAACCTATGCCCCCAGGGGTCATGGGCCATCGCCCCGACAACTCCTGCACGTTGCGAACGCGACCGGTCAGCAGACCTAGCTACCTCCTCAAAAAAAGGCAGGTGCTTACCAGTCCAACCTGGCGCGCACTGCTCAATCGCCGGTGCGAACGCCCATATTATGCCCTCGAGTCAAATATCCAAATCGTAGTGCATTAGGAACGCGTGCTAACAAGTAGAGACTCACAAAAAATGTGACCCCGTCGCCCTGTCTCGAGGATTTGTAGCAAGGGCTAAGAATGCCCGGCCACGCCTCGTAATTATCTCGCGGGCACCTTCTAGGTCAAATACACATCATTTGCAATTAAGCTTGCGCGGGTACCCCTTAGGGCCGACCCGTCTTTAGTAACATCTAACGCCCCCGATTCGATTGTACACTAATCATACACGCAAATGTGTACGATCAAGATCAGGGACTCACGAGAAGATATCACAACACAACTCTAGACACAAATTAAAATAATACAAGCCTTATATTACAAGCCAGGGGTCTCGAGGGCTGGAATACATAAGCTCGAATACACAAGTGTCAGCGGAGGCAACATTATCTGAGTGCAGACATAAGTTAAACAATTTTGCCTTAAGAAGGCTAGGACAAAAGCAACATCGATCGAAAAAGCAAGGACTCCTGCCTAGGAGCCTCCTAACTACTCGTAGTTGTCGGCGTCCGTCACATGGTAGTAGGCACCCTCAGGGTAGTAGTAGTCGTCAAAGGTGGCATCTGGCTCTTGGACTCCACCATTTGGTTGCAACAACCAGAAAGAAGAAAGATGGGGGAAAAGGGGTAGCAAAGCAACCGTGAGTACTCATCCAAAGTACTCGCAAGCAAGGATTTACACTACTTATGCATCAGTATCAATAAAAGTGGTAGTATCCGTGGACTAACTGCAGAATGCCAGAATAAGAGGGAGAGAAGCTACTCCTATCGAAGACTAGCATCTTCTGGAAAACACCATCTTGCAGCAACATTAGGGAGTAGAGTAGTATAACATAAGTCATATTTATGTTGTTGTATCAACGCTCTGGGATCCTTTCTCGACTCCCAAAGCAACATATCCAAATCATGCCTCAGCATCCAGTTCTAGTTGTATCGATCGGGATACAACTCTGAGTGTCCATTACCGTAGGACAGGCTATCAATAGATGTTTTCTTCCCTATAGGGGTGCACCAACTTACCCACCACGCTCAATTAACTCCGAACGGACACACTTTCCTGGGTCATGCCCGGCCTCGGCCAAACAATACGCTGTAACCTGACCTAGGCTAAATAGGGAGGTCAGCATGCCGGACTAAACCTATGCCCCCAGGGGTCATGGGCCATCGCCCCAAGAACTCCTGCACATTGCGAATGCGGCCGGTGAGCAGACCTAGCTACCTCCTTAAAAAAGGCAGGTGCTTACTAGTTTAACCCGGCACGCGCCGCTCAGTCGCGAACGTCTATTAAGCTTTAGCTGATGCATATGGTGTAGAACGCCCATACTATGCCCACGTGATGGTTAGTGCTATCAGGCCAGAGGCCCTTCGGATCAAATATCCAAATCATAGTGGATTAGGAACGTGCGGTAACAAGAAGAGACTCACGAAAGATGTGATCCCGTCGCCCCGTCTTGGGGACTTGCCGCAAGGGCTAAGAATGCCCGGCCACACCTCATAATTATCTCACGGGCACCTTCCAGGTCAACCCGACTACATATCACTCGCAATTAAGCTCGCGCGGGTACACCTCAGGGCCGACCCGTCTTTAGTAACATGGTTTAGTCTAAAGTCATAGTAACCATAGTAACTGTGTGTCCAACACCAAGGGGAACCCGGAAGAACCACCCTCGGTGGATTCCACTCGATGTAATCATCAAGGTGAACATAAGAGGAACCACCCTCGAGGTTCACACTTGAGGGGTTGCACAACATAGTCGTATCGGAAGTGGTTAAGGAGGAAATCAACCTTGATGACCAGGACTGAATAGCTACACTACAGAGATCTCATTGGGAGTGATGTATAAGGTTCCACCCTCGCCACTCGGTGGTAACTCTACAAAGTCGAGCAACAAAAGGGGCATGATGTGATGTGAGGTTTCGGGCTCTGTTCGTCGATCACGTTGATCGAGTCGTCGATGATGAAGCAGGGGAAACAAGGACCTAGTAGGGGTCACTGATGGATCACTAACCAACATATACTAAGCAGTTTAGGATAAGCAGGTACGTAACAATAAGCTGGTTACAAAAGCAGGCTATGCATCAGAATAGTAGCAAACAATAATAGTAGCAAAATCTAATGCAAGCATGAGAGAATGGAATGGGCGATATCAGGATGATCAAAGGGGGGGGCTTGTCTGGAAGCTCCGCTGAAAGGGAAGAAGGGTCATCGTCAACATAGTCGATCACAGGGGCAGCCTCAGTCTCGGGGTCTACCGGTGAGAAGAGGGCGAAGAAACAATAAATATAAAGCAAAAACACAGCATCATAAAGCATAACATGGAAATACGCGATGTTAGGGGTGAACTAATGAAGTGCTAGAAGTTGCAGACGGAGAGGGATAAACATCCGAAGATGAGTTCCCGGTGTTAGGCGGATTCCGGACAGAGGGAAAGAGGGGGGAAAGTTCCATGTTCAGCATGCGAGGGGCATGTGACAGATGAATGGACCGTGTATTCGGATTCATTGGATCTTTCTGAGCAACTTACATGTATAAAGTTTTTCGATCCGAGCTATGGTTTATTTTATATTAATCTTCAAAGATTTAATTTTTTTTCGAATTACTTATTTTCAAAATAAAAATAGAATAGTTTTGTCACCTAGTACTACTCTAGCCAGAGTCTATTACATGTGGGGCCAGTGGGGTGCTGACTCAGCAGTCAACAGTCAAAACTGGGCAGCGGGACCCAAGTGTTATGGGGACAAAATTATCAGAGATTTATTAGTTGAAAAAAATAGAAGGGGGGTCCACCAGCCATTGAGTGGTTAGTGTGGGGGTTAGCTTTAAGCTGGTTTAATGCTAATTAAACGGTGTAGGGCCCACTGGCAGTGGCACCGGGTGGGCTGTTAGCGCTAAGGCAAGAGGCAACAGGGGAGGGCCGGCTGGGCTCACGCGGTCAGAAGGCGCCGGCGGCCTCGCTCGGCAGCGACCGGAGCGGGGAGCAGGGGAGGCCCTTGGCGGCGGCGGCCAATGAGCGAGCGTGGAAAAGCTCCGGCGGGCGCGGCCAAGCGGCTAAGGCGGGGGGTGCGGGGCAGCGTGCAGCGCCGCGCGCGGAGGCGTCCGTAAGCGGGCGCGGCGGGGGCGAAGCCACGTGCGGCGGGCGTGGGCCGTGGCTATAGGGAGGCTTGAGCGCGGGTGGCTGCAGTGGTTGGGCGGAGGCGGCAGTAGGCACGACGGGGCACGGCCCAAACGGCACTAGCAGGCTGTAGCAAGAGATAGGGTAGTGGGGCGCCATCCGAGCGGACACGCGCACGATGGTCCACGCGGGCGTAAGGGCACGAATGTGGGAGAGGCAAAGAACACGTGGGAGGATCGAACTCCCTGCCATGGTGGCTGAAGTCCGGGACGTGGCCAAACAACAAAGGAATCGAGGGGAAAGGCAGGGGAACAGGGAGAGGAGCTCACAGCGAGCCTGTAAACGCGCTTAGAGGGCTCGGGGGAGGCTCGGTGGCAATGATTCGATTGGCAAAGTACGGTGGAAAAGAGAACGAAGGAGAGCTCGATCCGCTCGACATAGGGGCGATGAGCTCGATCTGGCGCTTGCAGTCGATGTGGACGAGACCGGCGGAGCTCCTGGAGATGTCGGCGAGGCAAGTGGGGCTCGGTGGCAATGCGGGCAGCAAGGCGACGGAGACGACAGAGGCGGCCATGGCACGTGAAGAAGCAGCGGAGCGAGGGGAGGGGAAAAGATCCTGGCCTTGTCCAGGCCATCAACGCTAGCGATCTTATCCCCTCCAGGTGGCCTGTAGCGGTGATGGCGAGATGGTGTGGCAAGAACAGCGTCCAAGCTCGGGCGCCATTGATAGCTGGGCAACCTAGGAGCGGGCTGGGCCTGTACTGCTCCAACGGGCCTAATTGCACAGTGGCCCAACTATTCTTTTTTTTGTTTTGTATTTATTAAGTTAGCTACTGATTTGCATTTGTTTGACCACCAAATGACTTCTGTAAAATATGCAACTGGTCTAAACAAATACTAGGCCTTATCTAGTACTGCTGCAAAAAGTTTGGAGTTTGTTTGAAATTAATCAACTTATGTTTCCATTTAAATGGTTTTGTTAAGTGTTGTTGGTCCACTTATTAATTTCCAAGGGATTTAAATGAGAGTCAAATGAAGTTGGTTTCATCATGGCAATGATCATGGGGATTTATAGAATAGTGTGAACATTTTAGTTTTACCGTTCGAAGAAATAATTTATTTGACTTTATTTCAAATTTGAAAATGGCTTTGGATTTGGGACAGGTGGCAAGCTGCATAGTAATCATGATGACATGGCCACCATAGGGGGAGATTACTGTAGCAAGATTCTCGGGGTGTTACGAAGCTCCTCCACTACAAGAAATCTCGTCCCGAGATTAAAGTGGGGAAGTAAAGAGTAACTTCGGGAGAACTGACCCTTATAGGGTTAATTGTCTGGTGAACAATTCAGGGAATGGGGCAGAAGTATCTCTCGAGTTGAAACTTAATAAAACATCGAGAGCAAAGTATGAACGCACAATAGGAAGTTACAACCGAATGGACAAACGATTGATACCTGAACAGAGTGTGAGAAAGGGGTTCAGAGCATCAGGAATAGATCATCTCTCGGAAGCTGGCTCTGACATGATATGAAGCCAAATGCAAGAATATTTCGGAATCAAAGATATACAGGAGAGTCAGGTTCCGATCCTGTGGAACTGTCATGAGGTTGATCGAGAGTAGGGAGAACGGTGTTATCTTACCGGTCTCGACAACAAGGTATGTCAGAGGATAGTCTGCCAGTTATGTCGGTAACAACGTCAGCACCAATGGTAAGGGACGAAGAGAACCATTTTCCTGCACATTGAACGAGGCGGACCAATAGGCATAGTTCTCGTCCTTCGATGGTTACCGGGATGTCGTCAACAATAGTAACAAGGTCACACTGACAGAGTTGTAAGCCGAGGTGTTTCCATAAGCAGGGAATTATTTCTCCTTATAACATATATAGGTCACAAGAAAGATTAGACAAAACAATGGAAAGGAAAATGTGTTTAAACACAAGATTTAGGAGTGTATCTTTTTCGAAGGAAAAGTAGAGCCTGATATACATGGTAGATCAACAAGTACATCACCATTTGGATAAAGTGGCAAGGGAATTCATGATGTTATCCATACAACGGTGTTTGGATAATAGAGCAAGAAACATTTGGCAATGCACTTCAATGTTCTTGTTGTTGTTCGGCGTAAAATAGTCATGCTTCAAGGTAACATTAACATGGTGTTTCAAGCAAGATTGAATCTGAAAGTCACAAGAAGTACAAAGGAACAATTCCAAGAATGTCAAGGAATGTAAGATATAACCAAAACATGACCAAGTCCGTATTGGCAGGAAGACAAGGATGGGGTCGATGACAATACGAATCATCGACGGGCAAGGATGGTATTTCTCCTCAAGAATTCAATTGATATCTTAGAACAAGGCAGAATATTGACGGTGATCACGACAAATTGTGTCGAGAGGCTCTATGAAGATGCCATCGATCAGCAACGACATCAAGTAGAAGGAATGATGAAGCGAAGGCTATTTGAACCACGGATAGGACACAAACTTGGATTCAAGCCTGTTGTTCAAGGTGGAATGATAAGATGAGGAAGATCGGTGTAAGCTTCGCTCATCATCGAAAAGTTGTGCTCCCGGAATAAGAACCAAGTAGCACAGTAAAATTAGCACGATAATGATATAGCCGATCAAGCTAGGAATGATGTGACGGAGTATCGCTCCAATTAAGAATTTACAAGAGGTAGTGCAATGACACAATATCCTCGAGATAATATGAGGCAAAATTTGAAGGTAGATCAAATTATAGGTTGGACAGGTGAAATGACTTGCATGAGACAAGTATTTTAACTTGTCTGGGAAATGGAATTAAGGAAAAACTATGGTCGGAACCACGATTATGAATGATCAAACCACCGATACAAGATGAACTTATAACAAGGGGTAATTATTTTTACGAGCAGCTTCCATGGTAAGTTCTACATCGGGTCCATGGGCATGAACACAAAGGTTCAAAGTCGACTCCCACTTCTTCAATGCATAACCTTTCATTCACTCCTCGTTTTCGAAGAGTTTGTAGTGCGAAAGATTTAGTTGGTGAAGCACCAGAAGAGTATTACTCACATCTCTTTTGAGTTCACACGGATTAGGGAAGGCATAGGTTCAACCTGTAGGGGTATCTTAGGAACATATACCACTAACTTCCAGAGCATATAACATCAGCTCAATAGCAAAGTATGGTTGACAATAAGCAGAGGATACAATTTACCGAAGGCAATATGTATCAGGGGAAGAGCGCACAAGATTTTGAATATGAAGATAATTGTCGGATAATAATCCAACAAAGGATTCAGCGGTCCTTAATGGATCTGATGTGAGTGTCAATACTCAATCAAAAGAGGGAAAGAATACAAAGGCATCAGATTATAGAAACATCTGAATAATTCGATGTTCAAGTTGAAGGGAACTAGGTGGGTAATCAATTACAACATGATTGGCCGAGATCCAACTCATGTCTAGAATGACGTATGAGCAGGAAGGTCAAATTTCAGAATTCGACTAATAATTGCGAGTGATCGCAACATAATGAATCAATAGGCTCAAAATGACAATGGCAAAGGATGTTAATGAATATTGCTGGACATATGGATTTAACCATAATGCATGCAGACAAGACTTTCGGGAGCACTAGGCTGCAGAGGATCTTCGGGAGATCGAATTGCATTCGAAGAATTTTGTGAGACATATGATCAACCGGGGATGAACAAATCCCCGATAAGTGTGAGGAATTATTCGTAGGGTTATTCAGGCGGAAAAGAGTTGCAAGGCAGTCGGAAAAAGGATTCTCGAAAGTCGAAGAATACTTTCAGTTATCTTGTAATAACAAGAACAACGAGGGATCGAAGTATGAACGACAAGGTTTCGCGGTTATCCATAAGGATTCAACGGTGTTAAGGGATTGCAAAATAAATGAACACAAGTTCTCGGGAGTAGATCGGAGAGTATCTTCGAAGTCTTCTTGTGAAGCAGGCAACCATCGGGAATGAAGTGGCTCTCCGAGGAAAGTCGTTACGAGAAACTAATGTAGTTAGTAAATTCATTTAACCAGAATAGAAGAGAGAACAGAGTCCCAGAGTATGGATGAGGAATAAAAGATCCTAATACCACCCAATTGCGACATGGGCCCGTAAGCCACACAACCATTTTAGTAAAAGTTTTTCCAAAGACTAGACTCAACTTCGGCCAAGGAGTTGGAAAGGGGGCTACCTACAGGCAGTCGGCTATGATACCAACTTGTGATGCCTCCGATTCAATCGTACACTAATCATACACACAAATGTGTACGATCAAGATCAGGGACTCACGAGAAGATATCCCAACTCTAGACACAAATTAAAATAATAAAAGCCTTATATTACAAGCCAGGGGCATCGAGGGCTCGAATACATAAGCTCAAATACACAAGAGTCAGCGGAAGCAGCATTATCTGAGTACAGACATGAGTTAAACAACTTTGTCTTAAGAAGGCTAGGACAAAAGCAACATCGATCGAAAAGGCAAGGCCTCCTGCCTAGGAGCCTCCTAACTACTCCTGGTCGTCGGCGTCCGTCACGTGTTAGTAGGCAACCTCTGGGTAGTAGAAGTCGTCAAAGGTGGCATCTGGCTCCTTGACTCCACCATCTGGTTGCAACAACCAGAAAGAAGAAAGAAGGGGGAAAAGGGGTAGCAAAGCAACCGTGAGTACTCATCCAGAGTACTCGCAAGCAAGGATCTACACTACTTATGCATCGGTATCAATGAAAGGGATAGTATCTATGGACTAACTGCAGAATTACGGAATAAGAGGGGGAGAAGCTAGTCCTATCGAAGACTAGCATCTTTTAGAAACCACCATCTTGCAGAAAATGAGGGAGTAGAGTAGTATAACATAAGTCATATTTATGTTGTTGTATCAATGCTCTGGGATCCTTTCTCGACTCCCAAAGCAACATATCCAAATCATGCCTCAGCATCCATTCTAGTTGTATCGATAGATGTTTTCTTCCCTGCAAGGGTGCACCAACTTAACCACCACGCTTGATTAACTCCGGCCGGACACACTTTCCTGGGTCATGCCCTGCCCCGGCCAAACAATACGCTGCGATCCGACCTAGGCTAAATAGAGAGGTCAACATGTCAGACTAAACCTATGCCCCCAGGGGTCATGGTCCATGGCCCTGGGAAGTCCTGCATGTTGCGAACGAGGCCGGTGAGCAGACCTAGCTACCTCCTTAAAAAAAGGCAGGTGCTTACTAGTCCAACTCGGCGCGCGCTGCTCAGTCGTTGACGTGTATTAAGCTTCGCCTGATGCATACGATGCAGAACGCTCATACTATGCCCACGTGATGGTTAGTGCTATCAGGCTAGAGGCCCCTCGGATCAAATATCCAAATCGTAGTGGACAAGGAACGCGCGGTAACAAGCAGAGACTCATGAAAGATGTGGCCCCATTGCCCCGTCTCGAGGACTTGCGGCAAGGGCTAAGAATGCCTGGCCACACCTCATAATTATCTCGCGGGCACCTTCCAGGTCAACCCAACTACACGTCACTCACAATTAAGCTCGCACGGGTACCCCTCAGGGCCGACCCATATTTAGTAACATGGTTCAGTGTAAAGTCATAGTAACTATAGTAACTGTGTGTCTAACACCAAGGGGAACCCTGAGGAACCACCCTCGGTGGATTCCACTCGATGTAATCATCAAAGCGAACATAAGAGGAACCACCCTCGAGGTTCAGACTTGAGGGGTTGCACGACAGAGTCGTATCGGAAGTGGTTAAGGAGGAAATCACCCTCGATGACAACGACCGAATAGCTACACTACAGAGATCTCATCAGGAGTGATGTATGAGGTTCCACCATCGGCACTCGATGGTAACTCTGCAGAGTCGAGCAACAAAAGGGGCGTGATCTGATGTGAGGTGTCGGGCTCTGGTCCTCGATTATGTTGATCGAGTCATCGATGATGAAGTAGGGGCAACAAGGACCAGGTGGGGGTCACTGATGGATCACTAACCAACCTATACTAAGCAGTTTAGGATAAGCAGGTAGGTAACAATAAGCAGGTTACAAAATCAGGCTATGCATCAGAATAGGAGCAAACAATAACAGTAGAAAAATCTAATGCAAGCACGAGAGAATGGAATGGGCGATATCGGGATGATCAAAGGGGGGGCTTGCCTGGAAGCTCCGCTAAAAGGGAAGAAGGGTTGTCGTCAACGTAGTCGATCATAGGGGCAACCTCAGTCTCGGTGTCTACCAAAGAGAAGAGGGGGAAGAAACAATAAATATAAAGCAAACATAGCATCATAAAGCATAACATGGAAATACGCGGTGTTAGGGGTGAACTAATGCAGTGCTATACGTTGCATATGGAGAGGGATAAACCTCCGAGGATGAATTCCCCACGTTTGGCGGATTCCGGACAAAGGGAAAGAGGGGGGAAAGTTCCATGTTTAGCATGCTAGAGGCATGTGATAGATGAACGGACCGTGTATTCGGATTCATTGGATTTTCCTGAGAAACTTACATGTATAAAGTTTTTCGATCCGAGCTACGATTTATTTTATAATAATCTTAAAGATTTAAACAATTTTTGGAATTACTTATTTTTGAAATAAAAATAGAATACTTTTGTCACCTAGTACTACTCTAGCCAGAGTCAAAACTGGGCATGGGACCCAAGTGTCATGGGGACAAAATTATCAGAGATTTATTAGTTTAAAAAAATTAGAAGGGGGTCCACCAGCCACTGAGTGGGTAGTGCAGGGGGTAGCTTTAAGATGATTTAATGCTAATTAAACGATGCGGGGCCCGCTGGAAGTGGCACCGGGGGGCTGTTAGCGCTAAGGCAAGAGGCAACAGGGGAGGGTCGGCTGGGCTTGGACGGGCAAAAGGCACCGGCGGCCTCGCTCGACAGCGACCAGGGCAGGGAGCAGGGGAGGCCCTGGGCGGCGGCGGTCGGTGAGCGAGCGCGGACAGTCTCCGGCGGGCGCGACCAAGCGGCTAAGGCAGGGGGCTTGTGGGCGTGCGAGCAGCACCGCGTGCGGAGGCATCTGGAAGCGGGCGCAGCGGGGGCGAAGCGACGTGCATTGGACGCGGGCCGCAGCTATAGGGAGGCTTGAGCACGGGTGGCTGTAGTGGTTGGGCGGAGGCGGCAGCAGGCACGCCGAGGCGCGGGCCAAACGGCACTAGCAGGCAACAGCAAGCGACGGGGTAGTGGGGCGCCATTCGAGCGGACACGCGCGCGACGGTCCATGCGGGCGTAAGGGCACGGATGTAGGAGAGGCAAATCACGCGTGGGAGGATCGAACTCCCTGCCATAGCGGTTGAAGTCCGGGGCGTTGCCAAACTACAAAGGAATCGAGGGGAAAGGCAGGGGAACGGGGAGATGAGCTCACAGTGAGCCTGTAGACGTGCTTAGAGGGCTCGGGGGAGGCTCGGTGGTGATGAATCGATTGGCGAAGTACGGTGGGGCAGAGGACGAAGGAGAGCTCGATCCGCTCGACGTAGGGGTGATGAGCTCGATCTGGCGCTTTCAGTTGACGTGGACAAGACCGGCGGAGCTCCTGGAGACATCGGCGAGGCAAGTGGGGCTCGGTGGTAACGTGGGCAGCAAGGCGACGGAGACGACAGAGGCGGCCATGGCGGGTGAAGAAGCAGCGGAGCAAGGGGAGGGGAAAAGATCCTGGCCTTGTCCAGGGCATCGACGCTGGCGATCTTATCCCCTCCAGGTGGCCTGTAGCGACGCGATGGCGAGATGGTGTGGCAGGAACGACGTCAAAGCTCGGGCGCCATCGAGAGCTGGGCAACCTGGGAGCGGGCTGGGCCTATACTGCTCCAACAGGCCTAACTGCACACTGGCCCGACTATTCTTCTTTTATTATGTATTTAGTAAGTTAGCTACTGATTTGCATTTGTTTGACCACCAAATGACTGTTGTAAAATATGCAACTTGTCTAACAAATACTAGGAATTATCTAGTACTGCCGCAAAAAGTTTGGAGTTTGTTTAAAATTAATCAACTTATGTTTGCATTTAAATGGTTTTGTTAAGTGTTGTTGGGCCACTTATTAATTTCCAAGGGATTTAACTGAGAGTCAAATGAAGTTGGTTTCGTCACGACAATGATCATGGGGATTTATACAATAGTGTGAACATTTTAGTTTTACTATTCAAAGAAATAATTTATTTGACTTTTCAAATTTGAAAATGGCTTTGGATATGGGACAGGTGGCAAGCTGCATAGTAATCATGATGACATGGCCACCATTAGGGGGAGATTACTGTAGCAAGATTCTTAGGGTGTTACACTCTATATGAATGCCTCATGCATATGAAAGCAATATGATAATGATGGTGTATGTCATAATAAAACGGAGCGATGGAAGTTGCATGGCGATATATCTCGGAATGGCTATGGAAATGCCATAATAGGTAGGTATGGTTGCTTTTTTGAGGAAGGCTATATGGTGGGTTTAATGCACCAGCAAAAGTTGCGCGGTACTAGAGAGGCTAGCAATGTTGGAAGGGTGAGAGTGTGTATAATCCACGGGCTCAACATTAGTCATAAAGAACTCACATACTTGTTGCAAAAATTTATTAGCCATCGAAGCAAAGTACTAATACTCATGCTCCTAGGGGGATAGATTGGTAGGAAAAGACCATCGCTCGTCCTCGACCGCCACTCCAATCAGAAATAAATCATGCTCCAACTTGATCACATAACGATAAACCATATGTGCATGCTTCGGGAATCACAAACCTTAACACAAGTATTTATAATAATCCACAATTACTCACTAGCATGACTCTATTATCACCATCTTTATATCTCAAGGCAAATGCAAGGAATCAAACTTCTCATATATTTTGTAACATCCCAAAATTCTAAATTTTGGAATGTTATATTAAATAAATAGTTTTGATTGTTTGTTTGATTGTGGTGTGGTTGCTTGTGTGAAATTGAGTGTAATTTGAAACTTTTTGAAAGTTAAATGAGAGGGAATAAAAGGACTTTCCCAGTTTTCACTTTGCATTTATGGTATCCATGAATTCAAATTCATTTCATCATAAAACCCTAGAGTGAAGATGATATGACTTCTTCCATTTAAATAAATGAAAAGGGTTTTGAAAAGATTTGAATTCCATTTGGGGAATATTTCAAATTCAAAAACTCTATGCAACTCAATGATTTTCATGAGAGAAGATAAAATGACTTCTTCAAAACATATGAAATATGAGTTGGAAGTTTAAAAGAATCAAATTTAAAGTCTCTTTGAAGGTATTTTGAAATTATTTTCAATTTGGAGTTATTTGGTTTTTATTCAAATTATTTTTCTCCAAAAAATAAAATATATGGAAATTAGGGTAAAATTATTCCCTACAATAGAAAAATGGAGAGAAATGAAAATAGAAACTATTTTGGTATTTTAAAAGTATTTTATTTGGTTTTTAAATAAACCGGTAGCACTGTTTGCTTTATTTAATTTTTCGTGTAATTTATTTGACGTTGGAAAAATGTTCAGGTTGTAGAAAATCTTTTTCTGAAAATTTTGGTATATAATATGCCTATGTTATATTTTATTTTGGTTTTATTTTATTCTATTGTGTTTGTATTAAAAAACTTCTCTTCCGCTGACTAGGCCAGCCCAGCTCCAGCCAAGCCACAGCCCAGGGCGCCACCGCCTTCGTCCCGTCGCCCCGTCGACGAGCCGGACTCCGACCGAAGTCCGAGTAGCGCCCGACACCGGCTTGCCCCTCGCCCACACCTCCCGAGGCCCCCTGGCCTTTAAAAGGCGAGGCCGGCCCCCTCTATCCCCTCATCAACGTCGTCGCCGCCTCCCGCTCGCCGCCGCAAGCCGCTGCCGCCGCCGCCCTGCGTCGTTCCGCCATCAACGGAGC
>NC_041387.1:189483711-189518094 GCF_002162155.2 Triticum dicoccoides | reverse complement strand
AACCGCCGCCGCCGCCGGAGACCCGCTGCCGCCGCCCGATCCGCCAACCATCGTCGCCGCCGGTTTTTCCCGCAGAACCGTCGAGCCGGCCGAACCGGTATAACCCGCCGAAACCCGATCCGTTTTTTTAGTTTCAATTTTTCTTTTAACCTGGTTTATTGTATTAGGTTAGTTTAGTTAGCAAATGTTTTCGTTCGTTAGTCTCTGTTAGCGGACGTTCGTTCGGTAGATTTTTCTTTTTAGTTTAATTTTCGGCCACGGACCTATCCGTGAATACATTTCTTACATATTAGCCCTGGTTTTCAAACGATCACAACTTTTACACCGTTTATCCAAATCCAACGAAACCAATGCCAAATTCTGTGTCCTGTTTCCCTCTGTCCAGATAATCAACTTGAACATGATTTTTAAAATTTAAAATTTTGTTTCAAGCAGATTTGATTTCAAACTTGTTTTGATCATAGTTGAGTGTTGTATTTCCGATTTGATAGATTCTTTTTGCAAATCAAAGTTCTTCACTTGTACTTTCTATTTAGATCTTTTATTTTGGTTTTACGTTTGCTTCTTATGCTTGAGTGCCTATGTATGTTATTGTTTTATACAAATAGAGTTTCCGGAGTGCGAAGCTTGCTACTACGAATCTCTAGGGTTTTCCGATTGTCAGCAAGGCAAGTTCACATTTTGATCATATCTCTTTATTACCTAGTTTTTTTATGCATTAGTTACAACCCTCAAACATTGCATGAGTAGGAATTGATAACATGTGGGTGTGGGACGTAGTTGAGGAAGTAGGAACCTATTGTCTTTTATCAAACCCCGGGTATCATACGTTATGCTTATATTAATTTGCTATGCTTGTAGACATGGTTTGGTATGAGAGATTCATGCAAGATGTGAGAGATATTAATTAAGGGAAACTTAAGGTGGCTACTTTAATACACCTTTGGGTGGATTGGTTGCGGGCACCTAGGGAATCCAGTTGTCCTAGGAGATCCCGGGGTATTCGTGTCATCATCCTATGGAATGCCACCCAGGCTCAAAGGGATCATAATATTATTCATGCTAGAAACTTCCGTGTGGAGCCACAAGCCATTATGGGCTCTGGCATAGTTGAGTATGATGTGTGACCTATTTCAGTGGTAGGCTAGCAGATGTAGGGGAAAGTAGGTGGTACTGTCTACCCGTAGTAAAGAGTTAATGCTTCCGAAAGACTGTGTCTCGGTCAGCCGTTTCACAAACATCATGTAGTGTGAGAAATCCAACGGAGGAGATCGAGTCTTGTGGGGAAAAGTGCGCAAACCTCTACAGAGTGTACAAATTAATCATGATTAGCCGTGTCCCCGGTTATGGACATCCTGGTATTTGAATTATTGGTTGATCTCATCACGTTACTTAATTAATGTATTGGGTTATTAATGATTTGGTAATTTTGGGATTGAGTTGGGGTTACCTTCTCAATAACGTCATCAACTTTGTAGTTAAATAAAATATATTCCTTTGTTGTAGGGAAAAATTAGATTTATGCAAATGATAACCATAGAGCCTCCACCAGCCAAATATGCATGTAGTGATAGCCATTATTCAGCATTGCTCTACAATGTGAAATTGCCAGTACATTCAATGTACTAACCTCCATGGCTGCAACGTCTCATGTTGAAAATTTTTACGACGAGTAAGTGATACATTAGGGTTACGATGTCTACAGTCAACTTTGCCGTTGGTGTTGTTGGGAACTCCACAACTTTGATGTTACTTCCGCTATATGGATTGACGTAATAGTATTTACGTTACTTTATACATGTGATTTACCTCTGTTATAAATCCTCGAGTACTGTGTGTGTCAGCATACCGATCCAGGGATGACACGTAACACATAAACTTCGATCCATTTGGGACGGGTCGCTACAAGATGGTATCAGAGCACATGTTGACTGTAGGACGTGAACCCTAGAAACTGGCAAGCCCATAGGAAATTTTCTGTAAAACTTTATTTTTCAAAAGATCTATTACCTCTCTTCTTTTCTGAGCTTTATCAAAATATTCCCTATTAGATATACTATACCCCTTTCCCCGTTTGACAACACGAAGATTCAGCTAATGAGACCACTCTTAGAAGATATTGGACAACTAAGACCACTTCGGAGTAAAGAGGATTTCACCGTGCATTAGAAGTGTTGAGGCTAAAATAGTTGGATACTCTGAAGACTTGAAGGGTTTGACGACTTTGAAGATTTATTGACCTTTAGAAGACCAACCCTGTATATACCTACGTTAGATGTGACGATTGTGAGCTGTCATTTGTTTGATGTTTTCCGACAGCCACAAAATAAAATTTGTCTTTTCAAAACTATTGTTTGTATTGTGTGTATCCCTCTCTATCTCTCTTATCCCACCCCAAAACCCTTGGAACCAATAGAGGATGAATGGAGATGAACTCACATTTCTGGGACCGATAAGCCAATTGGAGACAGACCGATGGATTCAGAACATGGAAGATCACATGAAAATTAACACTATAGCCGGAAAGGATATGGCCCAACATGCTCTTCAGTGCTTTGAAAGAGGTGCTGCTACTTGGTGGAGAATGTACCAAACCATCGATGGATGGCAAGGAGTAACCACTTGGAAGGAATTTAAGTTGACTCTGCAAAGGTCTCGTCTTGTGTCCTAGAAATTGAAGCCTTATGGAGATGAGACAAAGAAACCTTGTGCATGCAAGCTGTCGGCGTTCTAGGAATGGGGGTCCACAGACTTGCCTGACTGCGGCCTGCGGCATGGCTCAAGCAGTGGCCCAGTACGGCCCGTCTTCATCAACCCGAGCACAAGACCCTCGCGAGGGGCCAAGCCTCGCGGCGCAAATGACGCAAGGCTTCCTCAAGGGCGGCCTCGCCAGGCAGGCTCGCGAGGAGGCGGAGGAATCAAGGCAAGGAGTACCTCGCGAGGTGCTCATGACGCAAGCCATGACGATCGAGACCAGGCGGGAGCCAGGCGGGCAACAGCCCGCGTAGTGTCCTCATTTCCTCTTTGATGCAAAGGGGGCAAGCGCAGGCGCGGAGTACCGAGGCATCAAGCAAAGGTTTCCCTATCAGTGCAACGAGACCAAAACCAGCAGAGCGGCAGGACGGAGGTCACCGTGGAGCCCTTGACGACATCATCGCCAGTGCCTTTGGCAGTTGAAGAGCAACTTTAGTCAGGATAGCTTGTACTAGTTGTCCCCCTTCAAAATGGCCGTTGTTGGCTCCGTTCCCGCTCAATATTTGGGAAGAGGACCAGGGCCTCTATAAATAGAGATAGCCACCATTGTAGAGGGGGGGAGAGAGTTCTCACCTAGAGCCAACAGAGACCGAATCCACCCAAGTAGAACACCGCGCCAGCTCAAGAACACCTCTCGCGAGGCTATTCTTCCTGTATACTATTCATCATCAGCCCCAGAGGCAATCCACCACACCACACACTAGAGTAGGGTATTACACCACAACGGTGGCCCAAACTAGTATAAGCCTTGTGTCCCTTGTGTTGTTCATCGTGTAGCTTAGATTCAGGGCTAAGCGTTGGGACGTGATCGGTAGGGAGTAGATCTTCATGCGCACCCTAGAGTTCGAACCTTAAGGGTTTTGCCAGAACCCGATATCCGACATTTGGCGGGCCAGGTAGGGGTGCGCCGAAACCTTCATTCCGCCGATCTGCGTTCCACTGCTTCGTCACATCCATGTCCGGCGACCCGACGGCCAACACCGACCGTTAGGCGGCATGGCCTGCCCACGCCGTGCCGCCTGCCCAAGGTGACCTCAACCCCACGCCTCAGGCAGCCCGCGCTCTGCAGAATGCTGCAGGGCTCGGCGACACGGTCAAGCGCCGCCTGCCCTCACTCCACGGCAAGTGCGATCAGCAGCAAGGGAATCAAACCACGTCGCGGTCACAGCGCCTTACACCCGGCGGGAATAGGCGAACATGAAGGCCGCGCTCATGGTGGCTCGAGAACTCCTACGGTGCAGGCTGCAAGAGAGCGGCCATGACGTGCTGCTGGAATGCGTCGCTGAGCTCCTGGATGCCACAGCTTCAGGGGCACCTCCTTTCTGCCCCCATCTTCCACCCTAGGCCCCGGGCGGATCCTACGGGGCGGGCCAATCCGCGCCCGTGCACCCTCGGGCGTACCCCAAGGCTTCATCAACACCAGCTCTACCATCAGCGCCGGGCGTCAAGCGGCACCAGCACCGCCCCTGGTGAGCTAGGGCATGCACATTGCCACCAACGGACTGGGCGGGCCGCCACCCTATCACTCCCAAGACGGCGTTTCGAGCCAAGCCGCGTGGAACATGGGGTACTACAGCAAAGCCTTCGGGGTGGCAGCCTCGAAGGCTTACGTGCCCCACATGGTGGATCAAGAGTACGCGCTGGAAAAAGACCACGGCTCGTTCCTCGGGCCAGGCTGGGGAGAAGAGATGCCAGAGGCTGAGCCTTTTCAGGAGCCTCAAGGGAGCTTCGCCAACCGCGCCGGCGGCAACAGCTATCGGGTACCGCTAATTCCTCAAGAGTAAGCTTATGCTAACCATGGGTCGCAGGAAATCCAGGTCACTGCGGTGGAAGGCTACCCCAGCTCAGCAGCCTCCCTCTCGCCAGGAGGAGCGCACTAGGGGCTGCAGGAGAGGGGCCGGGATCCAAGCCCCTTCCGGCGACGCGCGAAGCAAGGTGTTTCTTGGAGGTAGGCCCTCTGGCATCCCCTTTACCCCATTGGCGTTGTCCTTGGTTTCTGGTCGCCGTCAATGGTGGTCGAGGGTGGTGCAAGGCGGGGCCCTCGTCTCGCCATATGAAGCAAGGCCAGTACCTGTGAAGAAGGCCCAGTGCCTGTGAAGCTCGCCGCCCGTGACACTCACATAATAATGAGTTGGGGTTGTACATGCCCCGGAGTCTCCGGAGAGCCACCCTCGGGCCTCGGGGGCTCCCTCCCACGCCTAGTGCCAGCACTTAGCTCTGCGCTGTTGAGAAGACGTCGAAAACTAGACTAGGTGTCGAACGTGGCCTTTTGTTGTTGCCTCCTTTTGTGTGGTCGAGCTTCCTTGCTTCGGATTTAAGTTGAAGTTGAATTTGTGTTTGTGTATGCGGGGAGGGGTGTCCTGTCTTGTTTGCGTGATTTCTCGTATTCTAGTTTTTGCCCAAGTTGGAATTCGCACTAGCTGCCTCCCACTCGCGAGCCACTCGCGGGCGGGGCTAGGTTCGGCACCCTCGTGCATGCCGTCCTGCGGCCAGTGCTCGCTCTTGCGAGGCCCTCACTAAATGGTCAATAGGTCTCCCGAAGGACCCTTGGAGAATCACCACAAACCAATGCAAGGCTTGCCCAGGAGAAAGGTAAATCACAGCAAGTAACCCATCATAGGGCCCATAACTTCATGCGGGCGCCCATCCGGCGCCATCCTTAACAACGTGTGGACAACAATCCTTTTTACATGAGGGGCTTCCCCTCCCAAAATGCTCTTACAACCTTCAGGGCCACGCCCGCGCTTTTTCCGCGCAAGATAAACAGCAGGGGGGTGCAGGATCAATCAGACATGTCGATCACCGCATCCCCTTCATCGTCTCTAGAAGCATCGCTGGCGCCACTATGGTTGGCTTTACCATCGCCGTCGTTGGTGCCATCTTCGCCGTCGTTCACCATGTCACCTTCATCTGCAGCAACTAACACCCCGTCATCATCAGAGGTGAAGGCCCGGACAAGTGCATCCACGTTGTCCTCCACCCACCGCGCCAGGTCACCTCGAATGGCCGCAGGCACCGGAGCAATGACAGCGTCGAAGTCAAAGTGAGGATCCCTATCCTGAAGGTGGCTGAAGACACGGGAGAATGCACGCGTGAGCAGGCTGTGGCTCCTCTCCTCGACAAGCTGGCGAGTTCTCTCAGAGTGATTCTCCAAATGCATCACCACGTCTGTGAAGAACTGGAGATTACCGGCATAATTGGTCACATGAGGTTGCAAAGCGGTCGTGTCACAGATATTACCTAGGGTCGTGTTGTCATCGACCCTCCGTTTGAGAAGAAGCAGCTCGGCGCGGGAGGAGGCCAACTCAGCCTGCGCCGCGACTAGGGCGGCTGCGGTGGCCTCCGCGTGCTTTGTCGCTTCATCTAGCTTGGTCCTGAGAGCGGCAGTCCTGCCCGCAGCCTCGACTTCAATCAGCTCCAACCTCTCGCCATACTCGCACACAAGACCTGCACGAACTTCCGCCACACAACGGTCAATCTCTTCTTGGATTCGGGCCTCCCGCGCACCGACGTCATCCTCCGCCTGGGTAACCTGGCGCTCCCTCGTCTCCAACCATTCAAGATCGATGTTGCGCTCGGCAGCCTCCAGCGTCAACACTTCCTCGCGCTTCCGGAGCTCCTCCTCTTCGACGGGCGTCCCCTTTAGCGATGCAAGAGCAGCTTGGTGCAGCTCCACTTGCTGCTCCACGGAAGTGCTCCAGGCTTGGAGCTCCCATGCGTGCTTCTCCGTGATGCCGTGTCGCCGGTCTGCCTCCTGACCCTCCTCAATGGCTCGGGAGCAGGCCTTTCGCAAGGCCACGAGAGATGCTTCGGCCTTTGCGTTGTCAAGATCCCGCTGATGACACGCAAGGCTGACTGCCACCTTCAGCTTGCGCCGCTCCTCAACCAGCCGCAGGCCTTCGGCTTCAAGACACGCGTTCACATCCGCGAGCTCTCCACCGAGCGGGCCCATCATGTCCGTTGCCTTCCAGAGAAACTCTTGGCGGATGGCGCTGCGCTCCCGTGCTCGCTTGAGCACGTCGTCGATATCGTCCTTCGCCGGTAGCGTCGGTGGAGGGCCCTGAAGTGGTTCACCCCCTCTCGGCAGGGGGCTGGGGGCTGGCGCCCCCACAATCGCCGGACGGGCCCCGCAACAGACCCAGGCTGGCGCAGATCCATCCCCAGAAGAAGAGCCAAAGATCGACTTCAACCATTCGCTGTCCACGATCAGAGAAGGGGCCCGGGGCAAGCTGATCATGTCCCAGGCAAGGTCGCGAAGGAAAGGTGGCGAGGACACGGGCTCGAGGCACCATGCGGTCCGGCTTGCTCCTCTGGACGGATCCGCGTCAGGGGCAGCAGGCGAGCTCGGGACACTCAAGGTCAGCGATGGAGGCGAGATTGGAGGAAGTTGTTTCTTGGCAGGTTCCGCGAGCTTGGCAGGAGGGATCCTGAAGGGCCACAATCAGAAGCAGACCAACGGTTGAGGAACTACAAGAATGAGGTACTTACTCGACCATGGTGAAGTACTTCCTGTACTTCAACGGGCGGCAGGGGCGATCACTGCCACTCGAAGCCTCCTTCCTCTTACGGAGGGTGTCCAAGTATATGCGGAACCGACCCAAGCTCTCGACGTGAGGGCCGGTGCAAGGCGCAGACGAAGAAGCTCCAAGGCGTCCTGCCTCAAGGGCGCTGGCTGGGAGGAGCGATCAGGCGCCATTTCTTGGTGGCTTGCCAAGGCCTCGGGGGCTTCGGCCTTGGGAACCGCAGGTTGCACCCCCTCATCAACGACCGCCTCAGGACAAGCTTCACAAGCTCCAGAGGATGACGCCTTGGGAGCCCCGCACGACATCGGCATCTTAACACCAGATCCCCCAGCCCCCAGCGATGCTTGCCTCCCTGCACCACCTCCTGAGGCAAGATCAATGTGGGCTTTGGGGAAAGGAGCCATGGCGATGAGATTTTCGCGAGGGCCCACGAGGTCGGCCGGGCGCAACCCCCATTCTTCAAAATGGGGCATCTGCCTCGCGAACTCGGCCCTGCCCGAGCAAAGATACAGGAGGCCGCCCCCGTGCCGGATTTCGCCTAGAAAGGGGTCGCCAGTCAAGACCTCCAGCACCTTCTTCGGCGTTTCAGGCGTAAGCTCGTCCTCCTGAAGCCTCATGTGGTCCTGATACCCAGTCAGGGTCCACATCAGTCAGGAGTGACGCTGGAGAGGAGCGATGCAACACTGGAGGAACTCCTTCACCACCTTGGGCGCAGTTACGCCAAGCGCCCTCAACCTCTCGAATCGGCGTCAGACAAAGGAGAGCCGGGGGCTCGCGAGCTTCTCGTGGCCCCAGCCTAGATTTGGGTTAGCAGGCAATGTCGGGTGCGCGAGCAGGGGGCTGGGCACCCCAACATCCATGTACAGCCACCACGTCCCGAACCCGCTCATGGAAGGTGGAAGGCCAAAATCAATCCCTAAGGCTGCCTTCTCGGGCATGGCCTGGAAGCTCAGGAACCCCGAGCACTGCAATGGGTCGGTCAGGCGCAAGGAGAAGAAATTGAGCAAGAGGGCAATGGAAGGGGCAATTCCCACTATGGCTTCGCAGACAAAGGTGAAGACAGCAAGAAGGGCAATGGATTGATGGTCAAGATGCATCATGTGGATCTGATAGTGGGAAAGCACCGCATTGAAAAAGGCAGAGAAGGGATTAACCAGGCCAGCCCACAGGGCGTCGGTGAAGAATCGAACCTCCGTGACGATCATGTCGAAGGAGGCATGGGACGCAGGCCAAGCCATCGTCCTTCTGCACTCACTAAAGCTGGAGGCGAGGGCGGAGCGGACCTTGTCCAAGTCTTCCGGGTTGAGTATCAGCGACCGGCTGATGGCGGGCGCGATTGCCGGAGGTGAGCTCGGCGAGGGCGCGGGTTTCTTCCCTTTCTCCCTTTTTGTCGGCGCCATGGAAATGGAAGGGGGCAGAGCTCAAGTCAGATTGGAGGTGGAAACAGAGGCTCAAGGAAGAAAGGGGAACAGGAAGCACGCGGGCAGTCAAGAGGAAATAACTGTGTAAAGCTTCGTGGCTGCCTAGCCAGGCAGATATTGGGGGAGCGTGGGGAAGCGGAGACGCCCACATCCAATCAACCGCCACGCGGCGACCAAGGCCGCAGGCTGTTGGGGCCCGTGGCGCTCTGCACTTGCCCTTTGGCTTCGCTGCTAAGCCAAGTCCGAGCGCGCCTTGGGCCCGGGGGCTACTGTCGGTGTTCTGGGAACGGGGATCCCCAGACTTGCCTGCCTGCGGCCTGCGGCGTGGCTCAAGCAGTGGCCCAGTATGGCCAGTCTTCATCAACCCGTGCGCAAGACCCTCGCGAGGGGCCAAGCCTCGCGGCGCAGATGATGCAAGGCTTCCTCAGGGGTGGCCTTGCCAGGCAGTCTCGCGAGGAGGCGGAGGAATCAAGGCAAGGAGTACCTCACGAGGTGCTCATGACGCAAGCCATGACGATCGAGACCAGGCGGGCGCCAGCCCGCGCAGTGTCCTTGTTTCCTCTTTGGTGCAAAGGGGGCAAGCGCAGGCGTAGAGTACCGAGCCATCAAGCAAAGGTTTCCCTATCGGTGCAACGAGACCAAGACCAGCAGAGCGGCAGGATGGAGGTCACCGTGGAGCCCAAGACGACGTCATCGCCAGTGCCTTTGGCAGTTGAAGACCAACTTTAGTCAGGATAGCTTGTACTAGTTGTCCCCCTTCAAGATGGTCGTTGTTGGCTACCTTCCCGCTCAATATTTGGGAAGAGGAACAGGGCCTCTATAAATAGAGATATCCACCACCGTAGAGGGGGGGAGAGAGTTCCCACCTAGAGCCAACAGAGACCGAATCCACCCAAGTAGAACACCGCGCCAGCTCAAGAACACCACTCGTGAGGCTGTTCTTCCTCTGTATTGTTCATCATCAGCCCCAAAGGCAATCCACCACACCACACACTAGATTAGGGTATGACACCACAACGGTGGACCGAACTAGTATAAACCTTGTGTCCCTTGTGTTATTCATCATGTAGCTTAGATTCACAGCGAAGCGTTGGGACGTGGATCGGTAGGGAGTAGATCTTCGTGCACACCCAAGAGTGAGAACCTTAAGGGTTTTGCCGGAACCTAGTATCCAACACAAGCTCTGTGGAGAAATAGGAGACAACCATAAAGAACATAAGGATGAATGCCCTCATTGTGAATAAAGTCACCCAGCTGAAGAATGCCCAACTAGGCAGATTACTTGTTTCTTGTGTGAAGGGACTACCCACTACCCTGCTCAGTGTCACATTTACCCCCATAGTACAATGAACCATCCAGCAGAAGAAAGAAGCAATGAAAGGATCCCTCATGGAAATTTTAGAAGAACCTGTGATGAAGGAAGATGTTGAGTACACCCACAAAGGAAACATAATTAAACCCTGCACCAAGTCATGATGTTCATGTGGAGAAGAAGGACACATATCCCAGAATTGTTCGAAGGAGGATCTAGTAGCAATTTCGACAGTGGAAGTAGAGTATTACCCACAAGAAATAGAAGCCCTGATTGGCACAGAAAAGTCAAGGAAGAGGAATAGATTGGATTCCAGGAAGGACCTAAGTCATATCACCTGTTTCACGTGCAAAGATTCTGGGCACTACTTCAATTGTTGCCCAAAAAGGAAGCCGAGGGCCCAAGGAGGCTATGTAATCCCAAGGAAACCTCGAGACTCGTCAGAAGTAATATGTTTCTGCTGTAATGAAGCAGGGCACTTTGCTAGAGATTGTCCCAATGAGGATATTCGTGTTAAATAGTTGAGTCTGTGAGGAATATAGTAGTAGTAGTGGGAACAATTCTTTTATATTGAGATGTAGAGTTGAGGCATGTAATGGAAATGCAGAAGATTGTAATAATTTGAGAATTAAGAAAGTTCATGTGTCATACGTTGAATTTTATGAGTTGTTACTCTATGAAGAAAGATTTGACCATTTTCGAGGATATGAGAAATATGGTCTATGGATGAATTTGTGCATTTCAATGGTGGTAGTACCTTGTGAGGACACTTGACCCCTGGAAAAGATAATGATATTCCATGGAGTGGACTTTGAACAAAATAGGTACAAGTTTTGTCTCGATATGTGGGATACCCCAAGATTATGAAGAGATGAGGATATGAAGGAGGTATAATGTTGGTAATATAGAGCAATTGTAACCCCAAGATGAGTTGAAGTTATAAAAGTGATTAGATGGGCCATAACCCACAGGCTCCAGGACCTGCCAATGATCAAGCACACTCTTGCTGAAGGAAAAGCCCTGGAAGAAGTTACGACTTTATCAACAGACGATCTTATAGGAGTTACGCAAAACCTAAGAGTTGTGAAGGAATGATAGATGTTTGTTGGGCTTGTAGAATCCATGGATTTATCCGAACTTAGTTCGTCGACAAGAGAAATTCTACAATGCTTGTGAGGATGACCGAGTGTTAGAATGCGAGATTGCTAAACCATGTACAAGGTAATGATTTGGGTGCGGGATGGATTGATCACCATACCGACTTACTCGTATTATTCGCCTTGCTATATGAATGGTAAATCTGAGTGACTTACCCATAGTAGAGCGACGACGATCAAAACCTTGTTTGAACCTTAGAATGGTATGACAATTTTTTCCCTTGTACAAGGCAGTTGTTGCCAATCGTAGGATATACGATGAGAATGAAGCCCAGACACATTTTCTGCAGGGACCCAGTTAAATTGTTGGTTGACCACCATGAGATGTCGATAGTTTTTTAGTATTGGCGCCAGACCTGTCAGCTAAGGAGACCCAGTCACGGAAGAACCCTACCAACATGAAAGGACACAAGAATCGAGGAAAGTTATGCCACTACCGGAAGAGCCCAGAGAAGGAATTTTCATGAGGATCTGAGAAGACCGACACTGTCAAGAATAAGGATGGAGTATGCGAGTTTTGATGGAACCATAACGATGTTTCTAAGGGTGGTAGCACCCCAAACCTTCATGGAAATCGATGGATTTCAAGGAGACCCCGAACCTAACCTATTTCTTGCTAGCCTCTCCGAATCTCGAGGGCGAGATTCATTTTAAGGGCGGTAGGTTGGTAACATCCCCAAATTCTAAATTTTGGAATGTTATATTAAATAAATAGTTATGATTTATTGTTTGATTGTGGTGTGGTTGCTTGTGTGAAATTGAGTGAAATTTGAAACTTTTTGAAATTTAAATGAGAGGGAATAAAAGGACTTTCCCAAACTTTCACTTTGCATTTATGCTATCCATGAATTCAAATTCATTTCATCATAAAACCCTAGAGTGAAGATGATATGACTTCTTCCATTTAAATAAATGAAAAGGGTTTTGAAAATATTTGAATTCCATTTGGGGAATATTTCAAATTCAGAAACTCTATGCAACTCAATGATTTTCATGAGAGAATATAAAATGACTTCTTCAAAACATATGAAATATGAGTTGGAAGTTTAAAAGAATCAAATTTAAAGTACCTTTGAAGGTATTTTGAAATTATTTTCAATTTGGAGTTATTTGGTTTTTATTCAAATTATTTTTCCCGCAAAACCGTCGAGCCGGCCGAATAGGTATAGCCCGCCGAAACCCGATCCAGTTTTTTTAGTTTCTGTTTTTCTTTTAACCCGATTTATTGTATTAGGTTAGTTTAGTTAGTGAACATTTTCGTTCGTTAGTCTCTGTTAGCGGACGTTCGTCCGGTAGATTTTTCTTTTTAGTTAAATTTTCGGCCAGTGACCTATGCATGAATACTTTTCTTACAAATTAGCCCTGGTTTTCAAATGATCACAACTTTTACATCGTTTATCCAAATCCAACGAAACCAACGCCAAATTCTTCATCTTGTTTCCCTCTGTCCAGATAATAGATTTTGAAAGTCTAAAATTTGGTTTCAAGCAGATTTGATTTCAAACTTCTTTTGATCGTAGTTTGAGTTTCGTATTTCTGATTTGATTGATTCTTTTTGCAAATCAAAGTTCTTCACTTGTACTTTATGTTTAGATCTTTTATTTTGGTTTTACCTTTGCTTCTTATGCTTTAGTGCTTATGTATGCTATTGTTTGTTCACGATAGAGTTTCCAAAGTGTGAAGCTTGCTACTACGAATCTCTAAGGTTTTCTGATTGTCAGCAAGGCAAGTTCACACTTTGATCATATCTCTTTATTACCCAGTTTTTTTATGCATTAGTTACAACCCTCAAACATTGCATGGGTAGGACTTGATAACATGTGGGTGTGGGAAGTAGTTGATGAGGTAGGAACCTATTGTCTTTTATCAAACCCCGGGTATCATACGTTATGATTATATTATATTGTTATGCTCGTAGATGTGGTTTGGTATGAGAGATTCATGCAAGATGTGAGAGATATTAATTAAGGGAAACTTAAGGTGGCTACTTTAATACACCTATGGGTGGATTGGTTGCAGGCACCTGGGGAATCCAGTGTTGTCCTAGGAGATCCCGGGGTATCCGTGTGATCATCCTATGGAATGCCACCCAGGCTCATAGGGATCATAATATTATTCATGCTAGAAACTTCCGTGTGCAGCCACAAGCCATTATGGGCTCTGGCATAGTTGAGTATGTTGTGTGACCTCTTTCAGTGGTAGGTGTAGGACCTTGAACTATGTCTAGAGGGGGGGAGTGATTAGACTACTTGACCAATTAAAAAAGCCTTTTACCAATTTTAGAGTTTGGCGGATTTTAGCTATCTTTGGACAAGTCAAGCAATCATCACACAATTCAAGCAAGAATGCAAAGAGTATATGAGCAGCGGAAATTAAAGAATGCAACTTGCAAGAATGTAAAGGGAAGGGTTTGGAGGGTTCAAATGCAATTGGAGACACGGATGCTTTTGGCGTTGTTCCGATAGGTGGTGCTATCGTACATCCACGTTGATGGAGACTTCAACCCACGAAGGGTAACGGTTGCGTGAGTCCACGGGGGCTCCACCCACGAAGGGTCCACGAAGAAGCAACCTTGTCTATCCCACCATGGTCGTCGCCCACGAAGGACTTGCCTCACTAGCGGTAGATCTTCACGAAGTAGGCGATCTCCTTGCCCTTACAAACTCCTTGGTTCAACTCCACAATCTTGTTGGAGGCTCACAAGTGACACCTAGCTAATCTAGGACACACCACTCTCCAAGAAGTAACAAATGGTGCATTGATGATGAACTCCTTGATCTTGTGCTTCAAATGATAGTCTCCCCAACACTCAACTCTCTCTCATGGGATTTGGATCTGGTGGAAAGAAGATTTGAGTGGAAAGCAACTTGGGAAAGGCTAGAGATCAAGATTCATATGGTAGGAATGGAATATCTTGGCCTCAACACATGAGTAGGTGGTTCTCTCTCAGAAATGGTAGGGTGGAAGTGTAGGTTTGTTCTGATGGCTCTCTCCATGAATGAAGAAGAGGTGCAGGGGTATATATAGCCTCCACACAAAATCTAACCGTTACACACAATTTACCAAACTCGATGGGGCCGATTCAACAGACTCGGTCAGACCGATTTAATAAACCTAGTGACCGTTAGGATTTTTGGTGGGACCGACATGCAACTCGGTAGGACCGATATGGTTAGGGGGACAACTCGGTAGGACCGATATGCATAACGTAATCTCGGTGAGACCGATTACACAAACTCGGTGAGACCGATTTTGGTAATAAGCTTTTCAGAGAGTTGGTCAGGTAAACTCGGTGGGACCGATTCGCTCATTTCGGTGAGACCGAAATGTTACGAAAGGGAAACAGGGAGTTTACATTGCAATCTCGGTGGGACCGATCGCTCACTTCGGTGAGACCAAAACGTTACGAAGGGAGACAGAGAGATTACAATCCCATCTCGGTGAGACCGAGATCCCTATCGGTAAGACTGAATTGCCTAGGGTTTGTGGCAGTGGCTATGACATTTGAACTTGGTGGCGCCGGATAGAAAGAATCGGTGGGACCGATTTGACTTTGGGTTTAGGTCATATGTGGATGTGAGAAAGTAGTTGAGGGTATTTGGAGCATATCACTAAGCACATGAAGCAAGAGGCTCATTAAGCAACACCTCATCCCTCCTTGATAGTATTGGCTTTTCCTATAGACTCAATGTGATCTTGGATCACTGAAATGTAAAATGAAGAGTCTTGAGCTTTTGAGCTTGAGCCAATCCTTTGTCCTTAGTATTTTGAGGGATCCACTTTCATCATCCATGCCATGCCATTCATTGAGCTTTCCTGAAATAATAGTCTTGGAATAGCATTAGCTGAATGAGCTATATGTTGTTATGAATGACCAAAACCACCTAGGGATAGTTGCACTTTCAATCTCCCCCTTTTTGGTAATTGATGACAACATATAGATCAAAGCTTCGACAAATGATAATAAGATTGAAAAGCATCGTCGCTTTGAGAAGTATGTGATAAGCAAGAGCTCCCCCTAAATTTGTGCATAGTTTAAGATTTGCTTTTGGACTGCAAATGCACAAGGAATTAGGCTCATGGGTTACTCTTCCATGTCACATACATCTTGGTGGAGCGCTCAAAATAATAAAGATTGAATACATGCATTCATCACCAAGCAAAGTGACTGATCATATAAGGATAGGTAAGATAATATCATCTAACAAGCATAAATGTAGCTTATGATCAAACACATGATCATCAATGTCTCACAGATAACAACATATATAGTATATCAAGCAATCAAAAGCAAACAAAGTTTAACCACCAAAGCAAGAGAGAACAAAAGCAACACTCTCTCTCCCGAAGCCTATGATCTATACATTTTTCTCCCCCTTTGGCAACAAGTTACCAAAAAGTTCATAGAAAATGCATAGTGCTAGATCGACTCTCAGGCTTGATCTTTAGGTGGTGGTGTAGAGATGGCTCCTTGAATGAAGGCTTCAGTTGAAGTGGATGGAGCTGGAGGAGTTGGTGCTGGAGTTGATTGCACTGGAGCTGTAGGAGCTGTAGCTGGTGCAGATGATGTGGCTCTGGTGTCTGTCATAGGCATTGCAGCTGACCTCTGAGCTCTAGGCACTCTGGCAAATGCATCACTGGTTGTCTTGCCCTTCCTCTCCTGCATGTCATCCTGTAGCTACTCCACAACTGACTGAATCTCAGTTACTTTGACATCTAGATCATCGAATTTTTGTTCCATGATCCTTTCCAGGCTCTCCTGGTTTTGAGTTAGGGTGGCCAACCCATTCTCAATCCTCAGTGTTGATGCTATCAAGTAACCAAGCTGCTCCTGCTTGTTCTTTAAAAAGTACTCAGATGCCTCCTCTTGAGTTGGCATCTTGGCAGCCTTCTCTTTCTTTGCTTTCTCCTTCTTCTCTTGAGCTTGCACTGATGATGGTTCATTCTCATTCATCACAACTTGATTGTCCTCAAAGTCTGGATAGATAGCAAAATGTTCCTTATCCAACAAGTATGTTCCTGTGCCCATCTTTGAGTTAATCAACTCCTGAATCTGTGGGGCATACCCACAACGTCTCTTCTGGTCTGCTGATGTCCTCTTAATGGTCTCAACAATGAGGCACATGACCTTGAATTTTTGTGGCACATCAAACAAGTGTACCAAGTTGATAGCATGCCCTCTAATCATGTTGTGGTCACCTAACTTGGGCAATAGAGTGTGCCTTAGAATCCAGTTAATTGTTGGCAGCCCTGACAGAAGAAAATGAACTGACCCAAACTTATGTGTCTCAACTGCAGCATCAGGGATTTCCTTGTACATATGAGCCATGGTATTGTGATCCATCTTCTTCTTGGCATAGACATCCAAGTCATCTTCACTCTACTTTGGTGCATTTATCAGATTTGCTCATTCCTCTAATGTTGACTGGTACCTTGTACCTTCAGACATCCAAACTATCCTGCCATCTGAATAGAAGTGTGATGTGGAGTAGAATTGCGTAATGAGCTCATCATTCCACTTTGTGAGATTCTGCCCAACAAAGTCCGCAACTCCAGAAGCAACAAAATTGTCTTGCACTCCAGGATAGTGTTCTTCATTTTCCTTCATGTAGGTCCAGTCGACCCACCTCATATCACACACTATAGGTTTCTTGTCCAACAGCACTGTCTCATAGAAATCCTGTTGTTCCTTAGTGTGGAACCTGTAATCAACGTCAGTCCTTCTCCTGGTAGCATATGGATCTGACAACCTCCACAGTCTGAGTCATGCATCCTTTCTCAACTTCATGTTCTCAGCCACAGGATGAGCATCATTGTGGTCTGAAATCTTGGGCTTTAGCTTTCTCAGGACTTTTCCTTCATCATATTCCTCATCGGCAACTTCAGGCACTAGGGCCTTGTTCTTCTCAGCAGCTGGAATACTCCTGGTATTCCTCTTTGGTGCAAGCTTGGGCTTGGGGGCAGCTTTGGGTGCTTCCTTGGGCTTTGTTGATGCAGCCCCTGACTTTATAGCATCACCCATTAGCTTTTGTGCCTTGGGTGCTGGTGCAGCAACCTCTTCTTCCTCTTCAGAGTCTCTCCTCATAGAGGGATTTCCAAGAACCTGGGCAGTAGTGGTTCTGGCTCTCTTCTTCTTCTTATCTTGACCAGCAGCTTCATCTTCTGTTTCAATGGTAAACTTCATAGTTTCTCTAGTGGGAACTTTCTTGGGTTTGGAAGTTGTGACTCTTCTTGCAGGTTATTCTTTGGGATCAGTCTTTTCAGGCACTTGAGTTGATCCTCTGACCTTCATCATAGGTGTCCTCTTGGCAGGAACCATCCTATTGAGTCCAGGCTTTGTGTTCTTTGCTGAGGCATACTCCTTTTTGAGCACTACCTTCTTGGAGATAGCCTCATCTTCTTCTGCCATATAATCCTCATCCTCAGATTCTGAGGTTCTCTTCTTCCTTGTCCTGGAGGCAGCTTTAGGCAAATTTCTTGGGGTGCTCCTGCTGCCATCATCTGAAGAACTTGAGGGACTAGTGCCCTCACTCATGTGAATCTGCTCTTCTGACTTGTTCTGACTATCACTTTGGTCTGACATGCTGCAAAATCTGACTGCTGACCCTGTGAATAGTTATAGATGAGATAGAATGGATGAGCATCACAAAATGCAGAGATTTTTGCAAAAAAATGATTCAAAAACTTAGTTTTAGTCTTCAACATAAAGCATTTCGGATCAGCCGGTTTTCAAACTCGGTGATACCGAATCAGTTTTGGAACCTAAACTGATGAACTCGGTCAGACTGAGTCACAGTTCGGTGGCACCGAGACTGCTAGGGTTTCACAAAGTTTTAAAATCGGTCACACCGATTAGCAATTCTCGGTCAAACCTAGAGTTACTAGTGCAATGGCGTTAGCCAAATCAGTGGGACCGAGTTTTTCAACTCGGTGGGTCCGAGATGATTTCGGCGGAAACCTAACCCTAAATTTTCAAATCGCATCTATTCTAAGGATTGTATTGACTGGATAGGAGTGTTTCAATCGTGGCAAGAATCATAATGAACACAATGTGCTAGGAATCGGACGGGGATAGCACTGTGATCGAGTCCATACCCTAGCTTGGCGATGAACTCGCTACGGCGGCAACGGCGGGGGTGAATTCCGTTGACGGTAGCTGAGACCAGCGACAGGAGGTGGCTGGCGACGAGGAGACGATCCAGAGACCTGGTAGGCAGAGCGATCTATGCGCGGACGAAGAGATTCAGAGAAAGTTTTCCAAATTTTGCTCGTGAGTATATAGAGCCCAACCCTGTTGGTGTGACCGAGTGGAACAACTCGGTGGCACCGAGATGCATAACTGTATACAGTTACAACAACTCGGTGTGATCGAAAAGTTCAAATCGGTTGCACCGAGATTGAAAACCTAGCCGACTTAGTGATCTCGGTAGGACCGAAATGGAGGAATCGGTCGGACCGAGAATCACAAAGAAGTTTTGGAAGTTTAAGTCTATGACGAATCGGGGACTCTGAGTGCTCCTCACACAGAGTGGTTCAAATCTGACTTGATCAAATTTTGTGATGTAGCATGAATAGAGTTTGAGATGAGAAAAGCATAGATAGCTAGAGAAGGTTCTTAGGCATTCTTGTCCATCCACTTGACAAAAAGAAAAGGTAGACAATCAATCAAAGCAACAAGTGGATGTCCTCGAATGAGTAAAAATATGCAACCAACATGCTCACACAATAAAATGGCAAATGAAATATGTGGCAAAGCATGCACAACCAATTCTAGCATCTATCAAACAATTGGCGATGACTAGGTCATCGATATACGAGTATATTGACTTAGGAGTCAAATGAGAACATTTGATCATAGGTCATACTCATCGTTTAAGCTCAAGTGGGGTTACCACTTTTACATAATGCATTGATGTGTTCACACCATTAGAGTTGCTTTGACTCAATTCTTAGAGTTAAGCTCCCCCTAGATGTGAGATCCCCTTTTAGAGGGATGAACTAACCTTGGGTTTTGTCGATGATGACTTCATGTAGATGTTGAAAGAGATGTGGATGCTCAATGTTGATGCAGATCATTTGAAGCAATCCTTTCGAGTGAGTTGCACTTCAATATACCTACATGGGTTAGTCCCATAAGGAACAAACAAGAATATCCATAGACATAGAGTGATGCACACACAAGATGATGTCCATGAAATCATTAGGTTACCTTGTCCCTTGCCTTACAAACATGAGGATTTGTGACTCCTTGAACTAGTGCAAGATGTGGAAGTTTATTGCACTTGTCCTTGCCATAATGATATGAGTGAAGATTGTTGGCGGAGTCACCCTCAAGAACTCTCTAGTTCTTCTTCTTCGGGATCCACAACATCTTGATGGGAATCCTTGGAGTTGTAGTTGTACTTGATGAAGTAGAACTTGACGTAGTCTTGGGAACCCACTTGACCAAGGCCTTAGGTGCTTCTTCAAATGCATCAATCTCCTCTTGAAGCTTGTCCTTGCCTTTGTTCTTGTGGTCTTGTGGTGGAAGATCATCTTGTGCTTGTGTTCCCTTGAAGGAAGTAGGATCATACTTCTCTTGTTGAGGAACAAACTTCGTCTTGGGGTATTGATCTTCTTCCCACTCACTCCATTGGCATTGAACTTCCGTTCAAAACCAACACCTTGATTCTTCCGGTGCCTTCCTTGCTTGCGTACAATTTCCTCGAATTGCTTACTCCCGGCAAGGCTCTTGTATACACCTTTCTCTATAATTCCCTTCAATACGTTATTTTCTTGCTCAAGTGTAACTTGGCTAAGAGAATCATTAGTGGAATCAATAGAACTACTAGAAGCAACAATATTGGATTTGGCATTGTTATTGTTACTACTAGAGGAAGGATCTTTCTTGTACTTGTTACTAGACTTGACTTGAGGCATGTAAGTAGATAAGAGTAAACGCTTGGCAATGTAAGAAGAACTTTTCTTACGAAGATCATCATTGATTGCCTTTAAGAACTCATGCTCTTGCTCAAGATTGAGCTTTTCAAAGCGTAACTTCTCATGAGCCCTTAAAAGTTCTCGATGATCTTTGAAGATAGTTTCATGAGCTAACTTAAGAGTGTTTAGTTATTTAATTAGAAGCTCAATATTCTCCTTATCATTTTCATTCGTTTTATCTTGATTAGCATGATTAATTGACGTTTCATCGTAGTATTCATCACTAGAGTTGTCAACAAGTAAATCATCATCACCTAGCAAGTCATCTTCATCACTATTGAAATCAACATACTCGGGGTGTGTTACCTTTGGACCTTTGGCCATGAAGCATCTTCCAATTCCTTCATTTGGTGAGTCAAATATGTCGTAGGAGTTGGTTGACACAAGTGCTAGACCGGCAACACCTTCATCTTGAGTATATTCGGTGTCGGAGTGATAGCTTCTCTCGGAGTGATTGTCGGAGTCGGAGCCAGATACCCATTCACCAACATGAGCTTGATGTCTTCGTTTTGTGTAGCTCCTTGATGACTTGTCCTTCCTTTCCGAATCCTTGCTTCTCCGTGAGGGTCTTCGTTCATAATGATCATCTCTACTCCTCCTCTCTCTTGGTGGTGATTCTTCTCTTTTGCTTCTTCTTTTTGGAGAATCTTCTCTTCTTTTGTAGGGTGCCGTACACTCATTGGAATAGTGTCCAAGTCTCCCATAATTGTAGCAATTGCGCTCTCGACTAGAAGATCTTTTGTCATTGTAGGACCTTGACTTAGAGCTTCTTTCTTCGCTTCTACTCTTGTAGAATTTGTTGAAGTTCTTCACCATTAAGCTCAATTCTTCATTGAAGATTTGTTTCTCACTTGATGATGTGGGGGCTTCACATGAGGCTTTGTAAGCAAAACTTGACTTGTTGTGAAGTTCCTCCTTATCCTTAAGTGACATATCATGAGCAACAATTCTTCCAATGACTTCCGTTGGCTTGAGATTTTGTAGTTTGGCATCATTTGGATCAGTGTGCACACGGTATCATACTTTCCATCCAATGCTCTTAGGATCTTCTTGATGATGAATCTATCGGTCATCTCTTCACTCCCTAAGCCGGCAATCTCATTTGTGATAAGAGCAAGCCTAGAGTACATTTCAGCGACACCTTCACCATCCTTCATTTTGAACTTGTCAAGCTGACTTTGGAGCACATCCAACTTGGATTCCTTGACGGAGTCGGTACCTTCATGCATATCAATCAAAGTATCCCAAATTTCCTTTGCATTCTCAAGACGGCTGATTTTGTTGAATTCTTCGGGGCACAAGCCATTGAAGAGGATATCACAAGCTTGAGCGTTGTATTGTGGCATCTTCAATTCATCCGCACTAGCTTCACGGTTCGGCTCTCTCCCATCAAAGAATTCACCTTGCAATCCAATACACACAATAGCCCAAATGGCGGGGTTATGTCCAAAAATATGCATTTTCATCTTATGCTTCCAACTAGCAAAATTAGTACCATCAAAGTAAGGACCTCTACGGTGATAATTTCCCTCACTAGACGCCATACTCTCCTAGGTTGTGAAACCAAGGCTATGACCACCAAAAGCTATGGAAATCAAAGCAAATGGAGACCAAAGCTCTAATACCACTTTTAGGACCTTTAAGTATGTCTAGAGGGGGGTGATTAGACTACTTGACCAATTAAAAACTTAGCCTTTTCCCAATTTTAGAGTTTGGCAGATTTTAGCTATCTTTGGACAAGTCAAGCAATCATCACACAATTCAAGCAAGCATGCAAAGAGTATATGAGCAGCGGAAATTAAAGCATGCAACTTGCAAGAATGTAAAGGGGAGGGTTTGGAGGATTCAAACACAATTGGAGACACGGATGTTTTTGGCGTGGTTCCGATAGGTAGTGCTATCGTACATCCATGTTGATGGAGACTTCAACCCACGAAGGGTAACGGTTGCGCGAGTACACGGAGGGCTCCACCCACGAAGGGTCCACGAAGAAGCAACCTTGTCTATCCCACCATGGTCGTCGCCCACGAAGGACTTGCCTCACTAGCGGTAGATCTTCACGAAGTAGGCGATCTCCTTGCCCTTACAAACTCCTTGGTTCAACTCCACAATCTTGTCGGAGGCTCCCAAGTGACACATAGCCAATCTAGGAGACACCACTCTCCAAGAAGTAACAAATGGTGCGTTGATGATGAACTCCTTGCTCTTGTGCATCAAATGATAGTCTCCCCAACACTCAACTCTCTCTCATGGGATTTGGATCTAGTGGAAAGAAGATTTGAGTGGAAAGCAACTTGGGGAAGGCTAGAGATCAAGATTCATATGTTAGGAATGGAATATCTTGGCCTCAACACATGAGTAGGTGGTTCTCTCTCAGAAATGGTAAGTTGGAAGTGTAGGTTTGTTCTGATGGCTCTCTCCATGAATGAAGAGGAGGTGGAGGGGTATATATAGCCTCCACACAAAATCTAACCGTTACACACAATTTACCAAACTCGGTGGGACCGATTCAATAGACTCGGTCAGACCAATTTAGTAAACCTAGTGACCGTTAGGATTTTTGGTGGGACCGACATGCAACTCGGTAGGACCGATATGGTTAGGGTTAGGGCATAACGTAATCTCGGTGAGACCGATTACACAAACTCGGTGAGACCAATTTTGGTAATAAGATTTCCAGAGAGTTGGTCAGGTAAACTCGGTGGGACCGATTCGCTCATTTCGGTGAGACCGAAATGTTATGAAAGGGAAACAGGGAGTTTACATTGCAATCTCGGTGGGACCGATCGCTCACTTCGGTGAGACCGAAACATTACAAAGGGAAACAGAGATATTACAATCCCATCTCGGTGAGACCGAGATACCTATCGGTAAGACCGAATTGCCTAGGGTTTGTGGCAGTGGCTATGACATTTGAACTCGGTGGTGCCGGATAGAAAGAATCGGTGGGACTGATTTTGACTTTGGGTTTAGGTCATATGTGGATGTGAGAAAGTAGTTGAGGGTATTTGGAGCATATCACTAAGCACTTGAAGCAAGACGCTCATTAAGCAACACCTCATCCCTCCTTGATAGTATTGGCTTTTCCTATAGACTCAATGTGATCTTGGATCACTGAAATGTAAAATGAAGAGTCTTGACCTTTTGAGCTTGAGCCAATCCTTTGTCATTAGTATTTTGAGGGATCCACTTTGTTCATCCATGCATGCCATTCATTGAGCTTTCCTGAGATAATAGTCTTGGAATAGCATTAGCTCAATGAGCTATATGTTGTTATGAATTACCAAAACCACCTAGGGAGCACTTGGTCCTACAGTAGGCTAGCAGATGTAGGGGAAAGTAGGTGGTACTATCTACCCGGAGTAAAGAGTTGATGCTTCAGAAAGACTGTGTCTCGGTCATCTGTTTCTCAAACATCATGTAGTGTGAGAAATCCAACGGAGGAGATCGAGTCTTGTGGGGAAAAGTGTGCAAACTTCTGCAGAGTGTACAAACTAATCATGATTAGTTGTGTCCCTAGTTATGGACATCTTGAGTATCTTGTATTTGAATTATTGGTTGATCTCATCACGTTACTTAATTAATGTATTGGGTTATTAATTTGGTAATTTTGGGATTGAGTTGGGGTTACCTTCTCAATAACGGCATCAACTTTGTAGTTAAATAAAATATACTCCTTTGTTGTAGGGAAAAATTAGCTTTATGCAAATGATAACCATAGAGCCTCCACCAGCCAAATATGCATGTAGTGATAGCCATTATTCAGCATTGCCCTACAGTGTGAAATTGCCAGTACATTCAATGTACTGACCTACATGGCTGCAACATCTCATGTTGCAGGAATTTTACAACGAGTAAGTGATACGTTAGGGTTACGATGTCTACACTCAACTTTGCCGTTGGTGTTGTTGGGAACTCCACAACTTTGATGTTACTTCCGCTATATGGATTGAGGTAATAGTATTTACGTTACTTTATACAAGTGATTTACCTCTGTTATAAATCCTTGAGTATTGTGTGTGTCAGCATACCGATCCATGGATGACACTTAAGCACAGAGACTTCGGTCCATTCGGGTCGGGTCGCTACATATTTTCAAGACTCTCAAAATAATATAAGTGAAGCATGAGAGTTCATCAATTCCTACAAAATAAAACCACCGTCGTGCTCCAAAAAAATCATAAGTGAAGCACTAGAGCATTTGCCTAGTTCAAAAGATATAAGTGAAGCACATAGAGTATTCTAATAAATTCATGATTAATGTGTGTCCCTCTAAAAAGGTGTGTACAGCAAGGATGATTGTGGCAAACTAAAAAGAAAAGATTAATATAATACAAAACTCGAAGCAAAACACATATCATGTGGTGAATAAAAATATAGCCTCAAGTAATTTCACCGATGGATTGAAGACAGAAGAGGGGATGCCATCTGGGGCATCCCCAAGCTTAGATGCTTGGTTGTCCTTGAATATTACCTTGGGGTGCCTTGTGCATCCCCAAGCTTAGGCTCTTGCCACTCCTTATTCCGTGGTCCATCAAAACTTTACCCAAAACTTGAAAACTTCACAACAGAAAACTCAATAGAAAACTCGTAAGCTCCGTTAGTATAATTAAACAAATCACCACTTTAGGTAATGTTTTGAACTAATTATAAATTTATAATGGGGTTATATCTACTTTATTCCAACTTCTCCATGGTTTATACCCCCCGATACTACCCATAGATTCATCAAAATAAGCAAACAACACAATGAAAGTAGAATCTGTCAAAATCAGAACAGTTTGTAGTAATCTAGAAATTTTGTATGCTTCTGTAACTCCAAAAATTCTGAAAAATTAGTACAACTTATGCAATTTTTATATCAATCTTTTGTAAAAAAATCAGATCAAAAGCACGCTTCTGTGATTTTTTAAGATTCTGGCAATGAGCGCAAAGTTTATGTTTTTCAGCAAGATCAAATCAACTATCACCACAGATCATCCCAAATGTCTTACTTGGCTCAATCACTCACTAAAACACTAAAACACAATTACTACAGAAGTAATATTGTTTATTTATTGAAAAACATAAGCAAAAACAAAAAAACTCAAAATAAAATTGGGTTGCCTCCCAACAAGCGTTATTGTTTAACACCCTAGCTAGGCATATTGCATATAGATCTTGGTATTGTAATAGAAGTGAGGGAAATCATCCATGCTCATCTCGTAATCCCTCCATTCAGCAGCAAGTTTCCTTTGTGTTAAGAAAAATAATCAAAGAGACTAAATTTAATAGGGTATGGATCTATAACATCAAGTTTGGGAGGAATAGGTTCCTCTTTTGTCCCTTTGTAGTCGATAATTATCTCTCGTTATAAACATTCCTTTGATTGAATTCTCTAAGTTCATCCCTTAGCACAAACCCTAATCCATTATTTTGTATAGCAAAATTATGATTAAGTTTACAAATCTTATCAATCAAAACATTGGCAGGAACCCTTTTTCTTAAGTTTTCATTATAAGCAGCATAATCCGGAGATTGTAATCTCATTATTTCCTCTTGATTAAAAAAGCATCTCCTCTATGGGAGGGAAACCACTATTGATATTATAATGAGCAAATATTTCACTAGCTTCTTTTATGATGTACCTAAATTCATGAGGTAGGAATATGGTGGTAACACATTTAACGGAGGGATGATGAATATTAGAGAATTCTAGGAAAATTCTTTGTATACATGGATGCATGTGAACAAATTGTCTTTCAAGTTCAACTATAAGCAGTGATATTGCATCCGCAAGGCTATTAGTTTTTTTAAGGATAGACCCTCCTAGCATAGGTATCGTACTAGAACAAGTAAAGAAATCTTGAATAACACCTTTTCCAATAATATTACCGCTACCCACCCGGAGTTTTTTTAGTGTGCATGATAGTAGGTTCTTCTTCACGAGGGTCATTGTTAACAAAATCATCAAAGTTTCCCTCAAGATCATTACTACTCTTTTCAATGATAACCTTCTCAGATTCAGACATGATGGCAAAGCAAGCAATCTAGCACACAAGCAAACAAAGAGCAAACGAAAAGACAAACGAAAGAAGGGCGAATAAAAAGGGAAATATTTTTGTGTTTTTCTGAAAACATTTTAGAAGCGGGGGATAGGAAAACAAGGCAAATGACAAATAATGTAAGTGCAAGATATGAGTGTTTATGAGAGGTACTTGGTAGGCTTGATATAGAACCTCCCCGGCAACGGCGCCAAAAATTCTTCCTGCTACTTCTTGAGCTTGCGTTGATTTTTCCCTTGAAGAGGAAAGGGTGATGCAGCAGAGTAGAGATAAGTATTTCTCGTTAAGAACCAAGGTATCAATCCAGTAGGAGGTACAAGCAATTCCCCAATATATGCACCTTCACAAACTAACAAATACTTGCACACAACGCGAAAAAGGGGCTGTCAATCCCTTCACGGACACTTGCAAGAGTGAGATCTAATAGAGATAGGTATAAAACATAATTATAAGGAAAAATAAAGTAAATATAAATAAATTGCAGCAAGGTATTTTTGAGATTTTGGTTTTATAGATCTGAAAAATATATGATGGAAAATAGACACGAGGGCCATAGGTTTCACTAGAGGCTTCTCTCTTGAACAAAGCATATGATGGGTAAACAAATTACTGTTGTGCAATTGATAGAAAAGCGCAAAGTTATGATGATATCCAAGGCAATGATCATGAATATAGGCATCACATCTGTGACAAGTAGACCGACTCCTACCTGCATCTACTATTGTTACTCCACACATCGATCGACTCTTGCCTACATCTAGAGTATTAATTTTATAAGACCAGAGTAATTCCTTAATCAAGGTGATGATAGCCCACAAGTATAGGGGATCGCAACAGTTTTCGAGGGTAGAGTATTCAACCCAAATTTATTGATTCGATACAAGGGGAGCCAAAGAACATTTGCAAGTATTAGCAGCTGAGTAATCAATTCAACCACACCTAGAGATTAATTATCTATAGCAAAGTGATCAGTAGCAAAGTAGTATGATAGTTTTGATGGTAGTAGCAACAGCAATAGTAACAGTAACATTGATAGCAATGATTTTGTAGCAAGTGCAATAGTAACAATAGCAGTAGTAACTTGGCAAGAACAATATGAGAGAAATTCATAGGCATTGGATGATATTCATCGTATAACAGTCATAACCTAGAGCGGTACGGCACTAGCTCCAATTCATAATTATAATGTAGGCATGTATTCCGTAAATAGTCATATGTGCTTATGGAAAGAACTTGCATGACATATTTTGTCCTACCATCCCGTGGCAGCGGGGTCCTATTGGAAACTAAGGGATATTAAGGCCTCCTTTTAATAGAGAACCGGAACAAAGCATTAACACACAGTGAACACATGAACTCCTCAAACTACGGTCATCACCGGGAAGTGTCCCGACTTCTGTCACTCCGGGTTTGCCGGATCATAACACGTAGTAGGTGACTATAACTTGCAAGATCGGATCTAGAACATAGATATAATGGTGATAACATAAACGGTTCAGATCTGAAATCATGGCACCCAGGCCCAAAGTGACAAGCATTAAGCATGGCAAAGTCAGAGCAACATCAATCTCAGAACATAATACTAGGGATCAATCCCTAACAAAACTAACTCGATTACATGATGAATCTCATCCAACTCCTCACTGACCAGCGAGCCTACGAAAGAATTACTCACTCCCGGTGGGGAGCATCATGGAATTGGCGATGGCGAAGGGTTGGTGATGATGAAGATCGAAGATCCCCCTCTCTGGAGCCCCAAACGGACTCCAGATATGGCCTCCTGATGAAGAACAGGGGTGGCGGTGGCTACGTCTTGCGAAGCGCGATAATTCTTTCTCCTTGATTTTTTCTCCAAAAATATGAATTTATAGTATCAGGGTTGAGGTCTGCGGGGCAACCAGGTGGGGACAACCCACCTGGGCACGCCTGGAGGGGGGCGCGCCCTGGTGGGTTGTGCCCACCCAGGTGCCCCCCTCCGGTGGTTCTTGGCTCCAAAACATAAATGCAGAGCACCTCCAAAGTTCAAGCAGCGACTAAACATTGTAATTCATGGTAGAAAAGATCCAGTCATGATGCACCTAACATTAGCTGTACACAATGCATGAGGATGACAATAGTCCTCTTAGGTTCTGGCGCTTATTTGAGAAAGTGATGACACACCATAAAAGTAAATAGATTGTCCCTTCGCAGAGGGAAGCAGTGATTTGCAGAGGTGCCAGAGCTCAAGTTTTTAAAATAGAGGTAAATGAAATTTTGAGAAATGCACCCTTCTTGTTTACTTCGCAACCATCGGTTATTGGTATCTTCCATGCTAAACACATTAGTGGTGGTTCCCAAGTGATAAAAGTAAAGGCTTACTCCCCCTCCACCAAAAATCACACTCCATGGCTTATCCGAAACAACGAGTGCCGTCCATACCAACAATAGTCTGGGAGGAGTTTTGCTTCATTATTTGCAATATGAGTTCAGGACTAGGAATCCCTGTTACCGCCCCTCTCGTGCAAGGATGAGTGAATAAACACTCATCATGAGAATAACCCGCTTAGCATGGAAGATACTGACTACCTCATGTCGCTCTATGAACAATCCAGGAACATAGAAAAGGATATTCATTTGAAGTTTTTAGAGGTGGCACATGCAAATTTACTTGGACAGCAGGGTAATACCGCATATAGGTAGGTATGGTGGACTCATCTAGCATAACTTGGGTTTCATGGTTTTGATGCACAAGCAGAATTCCCGCTTAGTACAGGTGAAGGCTAGCAATTAGGTTGAGAAGCGGCCAGCTAGAGAGCGAAAACGGTCATGAACATGCATTATGCATAAGTAACATTGGATACTAGCATGAGTAAGACATGGACACCATGAACATAAATATCATAGAGGCTCTGTTGGTTTTGATTCAACTACATGCATGAACATGTGCTAAGTCAAGCCACTCGATCATTCAGAGCAGGATACCATATCATCATACTACACCACAGTCATTTTAACGCAATGTTGGCATCCAAGATAAATCATTATCCACTCGTAGCTACTTAAGAATGGCATGAGAAACTATAATCTCTAATTGTCATTACAAACATGTTTGATCATAATGGGCTGAATCATGGATACTAGGTTAAACATATTTACAAAAACAGAACAAGCTGAGTTCATACCCGTTTCTCTCCTCCACAGCCAATTCATCAAATATCGTCATTATTGCCTTTCACTTGCATGATCGAACAATATGAAAATAATAATAGTGCAAGAGTGTCGTGGAGTAAGCTGGAATCTGCAAACAGTTTTATTCAAAAAGAAGAAAACAAGGTAATATGGCCTCTCTGTTAGATCAACAATAATGCATATGAGAGACACTCAACATTTTCATCACGGCCTTCTCCTCGGTACAACTCAATAAAAAGAAAGGAAATTCAGAGAAAGACACTAATTTTTTTTGGAGTTTTTGGTTTTTTAACTAGAAGGAAACATATTAAAGAAAGAAAAAAACAAAACGAGAAAAACTATTTACACGGGAGAGCTCCCAACAAGCAAAAGGAGAACAAGGAAATCTTTTTGGTTTTTCTTTTTAAATACTACAACTTACTACACTAGAAAGAAAAATCAAAAAGAATAACAAAATAATTTTTGTGTTTTCTCAATTTTTTGGAAGAAGGCGAGAAAATAAATCTAGCATGGATAATATAATGAAAAAGTGTGGACACCGACAACTGGAATGAAACACGTGAACATGAAAGTAATGTTGGTGGAAAAACGTACTCCCCCAAGCTTAGGCTTTTGGCCTAACTTGGTAATCTCCATCAGTAGCCTGCATAATGGTCTCCCGAAAGCCTTCTCCTTATTTTTTTAGGTTAAAATGACTTATATACCAAAAGATGGGCACCGGAGGTGGGCCGAGGAGGCCACAACCCACGAGGGCACGCCTGGGCGGCCTGGCCCGCCCAGGTGGGTTGTGCCCATCCAGTGGCCCCCTCTGGTGGTTATTGGCTCCAATATTTCTTAAATTAACCATAAAAAAATCTCCGTGAAGTTTCAGCTCATTTGGAGTTGTGCAGAATAGGTGGCCTGACATAGCTTTTTCAGGTCCAGATTTCCAGCTGCCAGAATTCTCCCTCTTGGTGTGTACCTTGCAAATTATGAGAGAAAAGGCATTAGAATTACTCCAAAACGCATTACTATGGAGAAAAAATTTATTAATAATAGTAAGGAAACATGATGCAAAATGGACATATCAACTCCCCCAAGCTTAGACCTCGCTTGTCCTCAAGAGAAAACCAAAATCGAAAAACATGTCCACATGCTTTGAGAGAGAGGTGTCAATAAAAACAAAATACGAACATAGAAGCATCATGTTGATTATTATCACAGCAACAAATTTAAACATAAGACTTCTATCATAGAACTTTTATCATATACTTCTCATGAATAAGTAGCTTTTCATCACATAATCAAAGTATAAACCAAAAACTCTATTAGAAACCAACAAACTATGTTCTCAGTCAACTTTGCAACTACAATTCATCATCTTTTCAGGAAGGGTCACGTTTTAGAGCCATTAGGCAAGTCCACATACACAACCATCATATATTCTTCCATGATTGCTAACACTCACCTTGTACACATGATCAAAATGTTTCAACCGGACACATAGAAAGATAGGGGCTTATAGTTTCGCCTCCCAACATACTCACCTCAAGGGTGATGTCAACAATAATAACTCATGCTATCTATATTCAACTGGACATATGTGCCTAGATCTTTCCTCACCACATGATGCTTGCCAAAAGATAAAAATAAAAGGGAATAGAAGGTAAACTTTGACTCTTTGCATAAAAGTAAATACATGAAAGTAAAGGATAGGCCCGTCATAGAAGGAAGAAGCAGTTGCCATGCGCTTATTTGTTTGCATGCTCAATCCCTTAGTGCAAGAGAACGTCACATTGTATTGCCCCTTAAGATGACAACCTTTATTATGCAGTTTGTTGCTTTTATTCTTTGTCATCCAAGTTCATACAACACTCAATTTTCTCTTACACTAAATGATCTCACATATTTATAAGCAATTTTTATTGCCTTTTTGCACAGATGACAACTTACTTGAGGGATCTTGCTCAATCCCTAGGTAGGTATGGTGGACACTTGAAAAATATTTGGGTTTAAAGGTTTTTGGATGCACAAGTAGTATCTCTACTTAGTGCGGAATTTTTGGCTAGCAAAGATAGGGGGCAAGCACCACATGTTAAAGGATCTATGACAATATGACTTCCGTGTGAATATAAACAAACCTAAACCATTACTTGTCTTCCTTGTCCAACGTCAACAATTTTGGCATATAATATTTTGATGAGGGCTGACAATCACAAAAGATTTCTAGGATGGTATATTTATATGTGAATCTTCCCTTCCCTTATTAATTCTTTCATGAGTTGCATCATTGACTAATGCTATGTTTGTCAATCTCTAATAAAATTTTCTACTTATACTTTTCCTTATGTGGTGCTATCACCTCCCATAGGATTAGTATATGATCTATTTATTTGTTTCCTTTCTTTTATTCATTCACTTCTTCTTTCTTATTTCTTTTCTTTGTTTGCAACAAGAAAGTAAAGAAAGCAAAAACTCAAACTAAACTTTATTATATAACTTGCACACGATTACAATGATAGATCACTAGGAAAATTCTCGAAAAGAAAGGATCGAACTAAACTTTATTTCATCTAAAGCAAAATCATCAAACTAAGATAAGTAAAAGCAAAAAGATAGTGGGATGATGCGATACCGGGGAACCTCCCCCAAGCTTGGCGGAAGCCAAGGGGAGTTCCCATACCCGATACTCAATTCTCCTTTCGTGGTGAAGAAGATGGTGGTGGTGATGTACAAGAGGTCTTGTCCTTGGATTTCCATGGCACAGGTCCACCATCGTAAGAGGAGTGAGTCTCACGGGTCCTGCAACTAGCAGCAAAACTCATACCCTAAAACCTCGCCTCATATTCAAAGACTTTCTCGTTGAGGGTGAAGATGATGTCCTTCATGGGCTTGCCATCCACCCTGACATCACGGGAGTGGTCCATGATCATGAGGTCATTGGCATGGAGTCCATGTTCCACAATCCCCTTGCACCGGAAGACGTCTTGCTCCATAGCTTCGAGCCTAGCCTCCATGGTTCCCGTCCCCTTGGGACAGGGCACATCGCGAAGGTGAAGCACCCCCTCATGCATCTCAATGACCTGAGGGTGCTGCACCACCTCCCGCAAATATGGGTTGATGACATTCTTGAAGAACTTGTCCTTGGAAGAGCTTGAAGCAGCCATGCTAGATGGGATCTGACAGAAAACAACAAGAAAATAGAACAGAGGATTTCTCCGCGATACAGTGATTAACAGGTTCGGGAACTATATATAGATTTTTTTTATCTTGGAGGACAAGCATACGGGGGGAAAACGGAGTACGGGAGGTGTCCCGGGTGGGCACAACCCACCTGGGCGCGCCAGGCTTGTGCCCACCAAGGGAGGCTTCCTGGTAGTTTCTTTATTTCCAAAATTTTAAAATATTCCAAAACTTACAAAAATTATTTTTACGGATTTTTCGGAGTCCGTTTACTTACCGTATCACATACCTCCTTATTTCCATGATTCTGGAGTACTCCGGAAGGACTCTTTTATGTGTTCTTCCAGTGTCAAAGTTTGGATAATATTACTTTCAACATTAATAGGCGTACCTGAGATATAATGCTTTATTCGTTGCCCATTGACAACCTTCGGGTTAGTACCTTCGGAATTATTTATTTTGATGGCTCCAGACCGGTAAACCTCCTCGATGACATATGGGCCTTCCCATTTCGAGAGGAGCTTTCCTGCAAAGAATCTGAAACGAGAGTTGTACAAAAGAACATATTATCCGACTTTAAACTCACGCTTTTGAATTCTCTTGTTATGCCATCTTTTAACTTTTTCTTTGAATAAGTTCGCATTTTCATAAGCTTGGGTCCTCCATTCATCTAATGAGCTAATATCAAATAACCTCTTTTCACCAGCAAGTTTGAAATCATAGTTGAGTTCTTTAACTGCCCAGTATGCTTTATGTTCTAACTCAGGAGGCAAATGACAAGCTTTTCCATAAACCATTTTATAAGGAGACATACCCATAGGATTTTTATGTGTTGTTCTATAAGCCCAAAGTGCGTCATATAATTTCTTAGACCAATTCTTCCTGGACCTATTAATAGTCTTTTGCAAAATTAATTTTATTTCTGTATTGCTAAGTTCAACTTGACCACTAGACTGAGGATGATAGGGTGATGCAATTCTATGGTTAACATCATACTTGGCAAGCATTTTACAAAAAGCACCATGAATAAAGTGTGAACCACCATCAGTCATTAAATATCTAGGGACTGCAAACCTTGGGAAAATAACTTCCTTAAGCATTTTAATAGAGGTGTTGTGATCAGCACTACTGGTTGGAATAGCTTCTACCCATTTAGTAACATAATCAATAGCAACCAAAATATGTGTATACCCATTAGAGGAAGGAAAATGTCCCATGTAATCAAATCCCCAAACATCAAATGGTTCAACAGCAAGTGAATAATTCATAGGCATTTCTTGACGCTTACCGATATTACCTATTCTTTGGCATTCATCACAAGATGAGACATACTTACGGGCGTCCTTGAAGAGAGTAGGCCAATAAAATATAGACTGTAGTACCTTGTGAGCAGTTCTATCTCCAGCATGATGCCCTCCATAAGCCTCGGAGTGACATTTCCGTAGGATTTTTCCCTGTTCATGCTCAGGTACACAACATGATGCGGAGCATCCCTCGACCATCACCATGGACATCACACCACCACCGCAAGGACGGAGAAGACCGATGACAAGAGCACATGCGTGTGCCACCGAAACCGAGGTTGACTCCTTCCTCTTCAAACTCCATTCAAATTCACATGAGAATCGGGTTCTACCTCAAACAGAATTGTTGTGCATTCTTAGGTACCAAGAAGAAGTCCGTGAAGAAGCTAGCACGGAGACCCAAGCAGTCGCTGAGAAGACGGAGGGAGAAGAACGATCGAAGCGTGAAGCTACGGAGAAGGCACAAGTACCTGGACACCCCGGGTGCTCGGTCCTCCTTCCACCGGGTGCCCGGGCCTCCGACCACAACCCCGAGCAGGCCCTCTACACACCCCGGGTG
>NC_041387.1:189482403-189483303 GCF_002162155.2 Triticum dicoccoides | reverse complement strand
GGGTGCCCGGGCCATCAATCCCCGAGTGCCCGGCCCAGCTCCTGCCGGCCTCGGCCTTGTCCGGGTGCCCGGCCTTTGTAGCCCCGGGTGCCCGACCCTTCCGTGGATGCCTGTGCGCAAGTTGGGGCTTTTGCCCTTGTAACCCTCTCCCTCTCTTATTTTGCCCCTAGACTATAAATACCCCCGACCTAGCTCATTAGAGAGGATAGCAAAGTATTATATAGACAAAGAGAGAGCTTTTCTTATCTTCCTCCTCTTGGAGCTCTAGGCCTGCTTTTGGAGAAGCTCCTCTTGGAGATCAAGCCCTCCTCTTGGAGAAGAATCCTTGTGGATTATCAAGCCCCCATCTAGGGAAGGATCTCCATCATAGGTTCATCAAGACCTCTCTCCTCATAGGATTGGGATGAACTAGTTACCTTGTATATTTCGTTTGTTTTCCTTGAATCATTGTGATCTCTTGTGTGTTCTTGGATCTAGCATATGTGTGATTGGATCTAGTCAATTTGAGTGTTTTCCCTCTCTTGTGTCCTTTGTGTTCTTCGTGTTCTTGGGGATTTCCCCTCCAATTCGTGAAAGATCTCCATCTAGGGTTCCACCCTACAACATCTTCGTATCATGAGCCATGTTTATCACGAATTTGGAGTCCCCCCACCGTTTTCTAGCCTTGTTTTGCTTGATTTCTTCCCAAAATCCGAAAATCCCCACCAAAAATAGCCCCAAATTTTATTGTGATTTGTTGGTTTGATGAGGTTTTATTGGATTTGTTCCATGGATTTTCTTGGTTTCAAGTGGATCTAGCATTCCCCCATCCATCTCCACCGTTCCCTCCACGAAATCCACCAATTTCTTCCATTTCTCACGAATTTCCGCCCAAATCCGTGACCCCCGGGCACCCAGACC
>NC_041387.1:189466806-189481940 GCF_002162155.2 Triticum dicoccoides | reverse complement strand
CGAGCCCCGGGCACCCGCACCCCCGGGCTATTTGCCTCGGACCACCGCGGGTGCCCGCACCTCCAAACCCCGGGCACCCGCACCTCCCAGAATCAGGCCACCAACAAAAACCGTCTCGGCCATAACTTTCACCCCCGGAGTCCGATTTTGACGTTCTTTAGCTTGTTGAGTATCTATTGATATCCCCCATCCATCTAGATAGATTCCAACACCATTTGACTCCATCAAAAATTTGGCATTTTGGCATCTTTGCATAGGCCATCCACCATATCATCCGCCTAACCACCATAGCTTTCCGCAACCTAACCCATTTTAGTCCCATATAGCATTTGTCGTTGCTCGAGGGGTGAGTTGAGTCTCCTAAGGTGTTTCAGCTACTTAGGGACGGTTGCTTCATCATCAACCACCACTACCACCACTTTCGAATTGCTAACTCCGGAACCACCAACGCATTCCGCTACCACCATTTGACATTTTCCCTTGAGATTTTGAGTTTGCGGTTTTTCCGTTTCCTAGGGTGTTTTGGCTATCTAGGAATGGTTCGACATCGTAAACACCGCCGCTCACCTTCGACAAGGATTCGACATCGACCACTTCACCATTTTCACACCCTAACCGTAAGCAAGAACGGGTGACCTCTATATCATCTTGGTTTCGTGGTATCCCATCATTGCACATTCTTGCCATTACATTGTTAACCCCTTAGCCCATTTTACGTCACTTGCCTATCAATACTAGCCATTGAGTATTGCCGGCAACGTTACTTGTGCACATTAGTGATCTGTACCTTCCATTGCATACATACCATGTCATATTGGTATCATCTTGGTATCATCATATCATCCCTTGTGTCACAAGATTGTTCCCACATATACACAATTGCTATCTTGGTGTGTGCATTTCGCATAAGTGGCCATATCAAAGAAAAAAAGAAAAAAAGCTTTTAAGCAAAAAAGAGAGCAAAGAAGCTTGTAAGCAAGAGCCATAGCATCATACCACATTGCACATAAGATTGTCATATCCGATCATCTTGGATCATCTTGAGAAGAACACTGGGAACATCATACACATAGCATACTTGGGATAGAAAGCACTTACATTTTGCATCTTATAGGTTGTGCACAAGTGGCATATCCGCCTATTGAGCAATCGTTCTAGCGTCTCTCTTGAGTTGTGCAACATGAGTGTTTTCCGTGGATTCCACATTTTGTGCTCATTCCTTGGTTGCACGACCTGATTTATCTATCCATGTTTGTGTTTCCATTAGCTACATATTGCTAATGGTCTACTTGTTTCACTTGCGAATTTGTGAATATTTTCCAACATTATTGACTCTTTCTAACATTTTGCATCAAATTTTTGTACCACTATCCTCACCGAGCTCCACCATAGGCCTTACTTGTGTAGGTGTGAAAATTGACAAGATCCGTTACCAATTGTGCTATTTCCTTGATACATTATTGAGTGATAATTGATCCATCTTCAACGTTGGAAAGGTACATTTGGTCTAGTTTTTTCCTTTCTTCCACTCACATTTGCTCGGGTCTTGTGATGGATAGGCAAGGCATTTCATCTCCGGTCTTCCACAACAATGACGGCGTGAACAACAACATCAACAAAACGTCCATCTTCGGACTACAACGAGCAATGCAAGGCATTGAGTGACTCGCCTTCGACATTCGCCAAAATGAAGCAAGGAAAAGGGACTACATCGACACCAAGTTGGACGAACAAATGGATCAAGTACGAGACATGTTGGCCAACTACAAGTCATCTTCCCCTTTGTCATCTTCAAGGCAGCGACGCTCTAGTAGCAAATCTTTGGAACGCCATCGAGCTCAAGCACTACAACACCATCAAGATGACGATGCTTGACACACACAATCCTACAAGTCCGATCATGCTCTACTTCACGCCAAGGATAAGCTTCATGAGCAAAAGAGAATACCGCGAGACAAGCACCACCAAGAGGAAGCTCCGGCTACCACGACTACTTCGGCATCTTCGCCAAGTGCTATCAAGGCATCTTCGCCTTTGGACGTACGACATCTTCGCCTACCTCCGACGAGTACGCCTACATTGGCCTTCATTCACGGCGACAGTGACGAGATGATCGAGCATGGGATTTTCCCTTCGGTCATGGAGGAGAGTGATGATGTGCCATCTTCAGCATTCATCCACAGTGACGACGGTGAGATGGTTGAGCATGGGATTTTCCCTTCGACCACGACCACGTATGATGACTTGAGTGACTTGTGCCACCATATTGACAGTGAGAGTGACTTCACCACTAGCCCCATATATGATGAGTTGCCACAATTCCCATGTGAGGAGAGCCACAACCCCCACCACTTGAGTGAGATGAGTGACTCCACCATATGTGACTTTGAGTGCACCAACCTTAAGGGAGTGACTGAGCCACCACCACATAGAGAGAGTGAGGTAGTTGATAGGGCATGTGAGGCCACTATGATTTCTAACGACTTAACCTCTACCTATATTGTGTCTTCTCCTTCGGTGCTAGGTCCCATATATGATGACGCGCCGATTCGTGACGACTTTGTCCTTCCTATGGACAAGACGATGGTCATGGTGGAATATGACGCACCCCCCACATGGTTCCATCAAGTTGATGATGATGACCCCCATTTGGTCTTTTCCACCTCACCTACACCACATTAGTGGAATGAGAACGGTAACATAGGTGAAGGTGATGCTCTAGTACCACTAGTGGACATTCTTGACATTGATTGCTTGCATGATGTTAATCCACCTATTTCCATTCTTCATGCTAGTGTGACTTCCTCATGTGATGATTTCTAGCCCATTTATGATGAGTATGATGATTGCCATGTGGAGTCTATTAGTTGTGATGCCATGTTACATAGGATTTCTTGTGGCAATTCTTTAGGTCACATCACGTTTGACAATCCGCTTGACTTGCCATATGCTATGCATGAGATCAACCACATGTCATATTTGCAATCTCTTCATAGTGACTATGCATATGTCATTAAAAAAACAATTTGCACTTATGGCATAGATGACAAGCCCATGGTTATTGGCATTTGTTTTCCTTGTGATGATATTGATATGCTTCATTTGCAACATTTATCTCATATGCCATGCCATGACCACCTAGTTTCGGATATGCATTGTTTTGGATGTTGTTCATATTCCCCATATGACATTTCCACTATTGCTCATGAGGAGACCCCCATAGTTTCCTCATACATTTTAGGAGATTTTGATCCATCCTATCCATTGCATGATCCCAATACTTGTGTGCACCATATGCTCCCCATGAATGAAAATGCTACCGATGTGACATATACTTGTATGCTAAATCCTCATCACAATCATGTTATACATAACAACTATTCTTTCATGATGGATGACATGGTCATATACCATGTTTCCAATTTCTTTGAGTGATGCTTATCTTGTGCTAACTCTCACGAGCACATACACATCATGATGGATGATGTGTACATTTACCATGCACACACTTTCTTTGGCTTGTTTCTATTTTGTGTAGGTACCCATGAATACTTGTCAACCTCGCAATCCCACGAGTTGACAAAACGAGCTCTAGAGAGCAATGATGACTTGGGATCCCATGGATTGTCTTTCCCATCGCTCTCTTTGTGCAAAGACTTCACGCATTTCTTCTACTTGGCCCTCACTTGGCTATGGGTTATTGTTCGTTACATATTATATGCCCATCTTGCCATGTTCACTTTGCATGATATGCTCATTCCAATGCCTTTGCCATGCATTTGTGACCCATGCTTTGCATTACACATGATGATTGATTCTACTACTTGTATGTGTATTTGCAAGCTTGGTGGAGATATTGCTTGTTATTGCCATGTTTGCTATTTGCCACATGCCTATGATGATATATTCATCTTGCTTTGCAATCATGCTTGTGATATGCCATGTACATTGCCTATGCCTACTATTTGCTCACATGACATGATTGCCATGATTTCCTCTAGTGTGTTGCATCTTCGCTCCACTAGTTTGCATGACTTAATTTCTATGCTTTCTCATGTTGCATCCAATTCTTGGATCACTTGCTCCTTTCATACGTTTGGTTGCAACAATGTCATTACTTCACATATGCCATGTCACATTGCTTATCACATGATTGATTTGATTGCCTCACACATGATGAACAATTGCTCTTTCTATTGTGTTGAGTGCCACTCGATTTTCACTACACCCTATGCACATTATGCTCAGATTGTCTTGCACTTGACGCATGTGTTTAGACATATCATCTTCTTTACTGTTGTGAATGATTCTTATGCCTACCATCGACCATTTGTTGAGCACGTTATGCATGTTTGCTATGATCTTGAGGTCGATGCTTGTTCTCTTGTCAAATGTTTTAGCATATCTACCTCCCATTTGCATGATTGTTTACATGATGTTATTCATTTTGCTCACTTTATGTGCTTACATGACATGTCACACTCCCTTGCCACACCATATACTATGCTTGAGGACAACACGTGTTGGGTTAATCACATCTCGAATGCTTGGTGTTGCTCTTACGTCAACCACATTTGTTTTTCCAAGTGCATGTTATCTTTGCTACTTTTGAAGGAATCACAAGACGGTGCGACATTGGAAAGTGCCCATTTCGAGCTTCTACATGACAAGTGCTTGGTGGTTGTCCACTTATACACGGAGACGCCCTCTCTTTCCCATGGTGATGAAGATCTTGATCCATGGACGGATCTCTCCCAAGGGGTAGATGATGCGGAGGATCCCTCGACCATCTGTCAGGATCGGCTTTTCGGGATATTAATTTCCCAGAAAAATGGCCCTTGTGCTCACCAGCCCCAGGATTACTGTTAGCTGATGAGGCACCAACTTGTTACGGAAATTCCAAGCAAAGTACATCATATGTAGTACAAGACCATTCTAGCCTATGAGTATAACAAATGGTTTCTAGTGGTTGAAGGCGGAAGCGGTTTGTGGATCATCAGCGTCCATGGGACTCCATTTCCCAAAGGAACAGCCGACCTGGATAACTCCTATCTTCGCAAGGCTGCTATCACCGTTGCTTAGGTTCCGGCACTATCATCGCAATGCTCCTTTCCATGCAAGAAACCTGGCCAAGACAATAGCCAGGGACAAGCCAGTGAGTACTTTTGAATGTACTCGCAAACATTATGAACATGGGTATAATATAAATGACAATCATGCACTGAAATATTCTATGATCACAACGTCAGTCATAAAATAAAATCCATGATGCACGTAGGCAGGTTGTTCATATAAAACATGGGTATGCAATCAGAGAATAAAAATAGAATGCACCAATCGGGTGTCTGAAGCGACGCCTCGAAAGGACAACAATATAAAGCATGCCTCAGTCGTGCGTCTGAGCGACACCACATAAAGGGCTTATAAAGTAAATAAATAACAACTGTGCCACAGTTGGGTGTCTGAGCGACACCACATAAAGGGCTTATAAAGAAAATAAATAACAAGCATGCCACAGTCGGGCGTCTGAGCGACACCACATAAAGGGCTTATAAGTGAAATAAGTAACAAACATGCCACAGTCGGGCGTCTGTGCGACACCACATAAAGGGCTTATAAAGTAAATAAATAACAAGCATGCCACAGTCGGGCGTCTGAGCGACACCACATAAAGGGCTTGTAAAGTAAATAATCACAGTGAATATCCAGGAGGTAGAACCGTCCCAGGGATACTCAATAATTGATGTAATAGTATGGGTTAGTCCATAATAATAATAATCACAATCATCACAAGTCTCAAGTTATGATCCATGTTCTGGTTTAGTAGGGTTTTTTTCGAAGACCGACACTAAGACCAACACTTGACCCAACCCAAACTGTAGTCCTTAACCATGGACACGGCTATTCGAATAGATATAATCTCTCCAGAGGATGTACTCTTTACCCACGAGTAACGGATTCCTTTAGTCCATCGGGACTAATTCCGTCTACGGTCTTTTAATTGAAAACCCACCTAACCTGCACACACCATCTTAACTCACCGGTGTCTGGAATCACCCACGACACCTGTCAAACAAAACTCCAAGTGGGGAGGCTACAACCTCGAATAGCATGGGATCAAATTTATATCGCGCGCTCTAAGGGGTGCCCCCCTCTCGGTCCCAACCGGAAACATCCATGCCCCAGGACCAGGTGGCCTGCCTACCGGATGCAGCCGGAATCTTCCACCATGGCCTCTCTGTATGGCGTGTGCCAAGAAAGGGGTTGACAACTTACTGAACCGTACCCTACCTGCGGCAGGGACAAGTGGTAGTATGAAACAAGTATGGGGGCTACTGGAACAAGACTCGATCTACGGTCGACTCAGGAGGTTTATAAATTCCCTGCATGATATGTGTAACCAATATATTTCAACCAACAAAATCACCACTCATTATACCTTACTATGCCATAAAGGACATAACCGTCCCGACGAAGACCGGAGACAAGCTCACGGCTACCCAAGGCAGAGGCTTTCCCGGATTTCTTTTCGGCATGCATGCAAGGAATATGAGGATGATTACCATCACAAGTATATCCATTTCCAACAGCAAGGAAATCTCCAATATGCATTCATGCAAATGATCGCGTCACCACGTAAAATAACGAGTTCTCCGTATTAAGGTGGTGTTATAATCTTTTCAACCAACACACAAAAATATTATGCCAGGGTTCAGAATGCTTGCCTTCAAGAGTATGCAAGTGGGGGTGCATTTTTGAAAGTTGCCTTCTTCTTCAAAATCCTATTTTTGAAAATATTCAAATTAATCCATAGTTTCGAAACAGTGCAAAAAAGTTGTCTCACAATTTCTCAAATAAATCTGAAAATAAACTAGACAATATTTGAGAGTGGTAGGAAAAAGAATCAACTCATTTGGAGTTATATTTAAAAAGTTAGAGCCAGTCAAAGTTTCAATCAAACTCTGATTTTAAATAAAAAGGAAAAAAGAAAAGAAAAAACATTTCGAGTAGGTACACGTTGAAGACGTACTTTGAGTTTACGCCTCCACTTAAACCACGCGGACCGGCATGGGTCACTGATAGTGGGTCCAGGGGCCCACTGGTCAGGTTTGACCGGTGCTCCCCCGCCTCCTTCCTCCTCTGGCCGTGCGGAGGCGGGGCTCCGACGATCGTCACAGGCGATTGGCGGCTCCTCGCGGGCTCCCGAGGGCAGGGATGGATCCGCCAGTCCAGGGTGGTCCTCCCGGTGGTCGCTAGGGTGGTGGGGGCGAAGGAAGTCGCCGACGGTGAGCTTCGCGGCAGCCGGTGGCTTCGGGAGGTTTGGGGCTTTGGGCTACGGTGGTTCCTCGACACAGCTGAGGGTTCGGGCGGCTCCCCATGGTCGAGGGGAGGAGGATGGTGGTTCTAGATAGACGGAAGGGGCTCGGGTTGCGACTGAATGGACCGAAGGGCGACGGCAGCTGTACTGGCCGGAGATGGGGAAGACGGCTTCCCGCCGTCGCTTGCTAGCCGTGGGGTGCACTAGTGGGGTGATAGGAGGTTGCCTGAGGTTCGAACGTGCTCGGGGGTTCCTTTTATAGCTTGGTTAGGTCGGTCCCGAGGCGGCCGGAGATAAGAACGATGGTGAACCGCCGTTTTGTAGCTGCAGGGTGACGTGTCGACGACGCGAGCTAGCAAACGGGCTTGCGGATGGGATCGCGCTGTTCCAGGGGCAGCTAGCGCGCTGGGGTGGCTCGGGCGGCGCCGTCCGGGGCAGGAGCCCACTGTGGCCGGCCGCTAGCCGCCGTGGCCGACCTGACGGCGGCGCTGTAGGGTGCCAGGGGTGGCTCTACGGTGAGGGAGGGGTCGGGTGCGTCGGTTGGAAGCGGGAGGGGACCAGAACAGGCGCGGGGAGGCGGCAGTGGGACGCGCCGGCTCGGGTACACGCAAGTACAAAACGCGCGCTCTGGCCGCGCCCAGAGCATGCACGCCAGGTGCTCGGCGAAATGCCAGCGTGTCTTAGATAGCTTGGGTGGGGCTGGCAATCAGCAGGTCTAGGTTCGAGGCATCTAGGAGTTTAGTGGACAAGGTTGCTGGGTCAGTGGATCAAGCTTATAATGCAAACTCAAAATCATGCCAAAACTGACCATGCACCCAAGGTGTTTGACAGAATGCCAAGGGCATCTAGGCAACTCTTGGGGTGGCAAAAATCTCCATATTGGGGTCTCTTTAGATGTAGGTGATGGTGGCAAGGTCATTTGGGCAAAACCAGAAACTTGCTAGTGCAAGTTTTGCAAAACTTTAGTTCTGGACAGAAGGTAAATGGCATCATTGCTTGCACTAAAAGTCCTCCAATGGGTCCACTCTCCTGGACTTAAGGGTTTTGTAGGGTGGTCTACAAGCAGGAGAAAGAATCAAGGGAAAAAAGGTAAGCAAAAATATGGTTGCAGTAGAAAATGCCAAACTGGACCAGAGAGCAAAAGAGGATGATTTGCTCAAAATTTTCAAAGAACATCACTGGGTTTTTTCACCAAGATGAATAATATTCTCCTACTGACCTCCCCTAATTTTGGTGGAAGTTTTAAAGGAATATTTAAATAGGTTGTAGTGCAAAAGTGCAACTGGACCAGATTTAAAAACTTGTGGTAAAACTCAAAATCTCCAAATAACTAAGGAATATTTTTTCTTAAAATTTATTTAGGGACATCATATGTCATCCCCAAATTTTGGTGAGATTTTTAAATGAATTTATCAAAGGGTTGCAGTGCAAATGGGACCCTAAAACTTATGAAAAACCATTTTAGAGAAATAAAGCTCAGGGAAAAATAATTATATAAGTAATCCCACTGATAAAAGAATTGTTTTATTTGAGGGGGTAAACAAGTCCAATAATAATTGAAAAGTTTTTACTTGGAGTGAAAACTCCACAACTTAGAAGAAAAGAGAGGTTCTGAGATCAAAAATAAATCCAGAAAAATGAAAATTTAAGTTCCTGGCAAAAAATTTAATAAACAAAACATGTTTAAATTTTGGGGTGTTACAACACTAGCCCCCTTAAGAAAAATCTCGTCCTCGAGATTTGCTAAGAGTTGTTTTAGAAAATATCATTCCTGTTAGCTGAAACTAAAAAAGTTTACTCATAGCACAAATTTTGTGTCGTCGGGGTTGGCAGCTATGCCCGGGTTAAAAATGCAATCGCACACCAACATACTTATGCATGGCTACTATAGGGGTGCACAAGCAAATAGAATTTAATCACGGTGATACAGGATCACATAATTACAGGGCGTGGACATACTAAGACTCGGTACTACTCGAGCGACTCTAGTCTACCTCGTTAATATCTAAGTGGGCGTGCCTTGTGGACGTCGAGGCTTCTCCACGGGTCTCACCGTCGGGATTAGCTGGAGGGGGTTGAGGGACTGCAGGGTCGGGGTAGCGATGATGACCATCTCGGGGATTGTTGGCCACAATCCCGCTGGAGTGTGTTCCCAAAAGGCGACGAAGCACTTCTCGGGTCATCAAGGTATTTTGGTCGATGACTGGGGCAGACCTCCAGGACTCGATCGGTTGTCCGAACATCACGACTGGGTTGCCAGCGTTGGGCTCATCTTCTTCTCTTGCCGGGGCTTGGTGTATCAGTTCTCCATGAGCTGCGATCAGATCAAGAGTGATTTGATCGAACAGATCCACTAGTGCACTTACATAGCGCACCAGATGCAACAATGTAGGATCCGTCTCGTGATCTCCGTTGGCGGCCTGGGGTGGCCTACCATACCCATCATGGCTGGGGTAGTAGTAGAACGAGCGACAGTTAACTCTGGGTGACAAGTGCCGCAGCTAGTTGAATGGCTTGTGGCTCAAAGGAAGTTATCCTTCCGGTGAACCTGTAGGGGCGTTCTGGCGATAGACCCCTACCGTAGATGTGCACTATGGCCCAGAATTGACGGCTCTCACCGCTCATGGGTCCTTGGTACATAACATATTCGGGGGGCTCTTCTAATGCGAAGGCACGGCGGGTGAGATTTGCTAGCACGATCACAAAACCTCCAAGGTTGGTGGCTGCGGTCTCATTGTGAACAATGGGTCCTGGCATTATAGCTCGGTTTGGGAAAAAGTTTGTGCTATGCTGTGTTGAGGCTAGTGTGCCCTTTTATAGAAAAGGGGGCGGAGTCTTCATTCGCACGCTTGCGAATGAGACAATTTAGATGTCGGTCACTGGCGCGTGATCGACAGGCTAGGCTGATAGGTTGGGCACCGACTGCCAAAAGTGTCAGGTCACTGTGTGGCTATCTTACGCGAGAAGCTTGGTCGGGGTTAGGTCAAGGTCTGGTGGGTTGGTTAACCTAGGTTTATTGACTAGGCTAAGATAGGATTAGCCAATGGTCAGCCTGGCTCTGATACCAAGTTTATCAGGGCCGGATTTTCGGGATACTAATTTCCCAGAAAAATGGCCCTTGTGCTCACCAACCCCAGGATTACTGTTAGCTGATGAGGCACCAACTTGTTATAGAAATTCCAATCAAAGTACATCATATGTAGTACAAGACCATTCTGGCCTCTGAGTACAACAAATTGTTTCTAGTGGTTGATGGCGGAAGTGGTTTGTGGATCATCAGCGTCCATGGGACTCCATTTCCCATAGGAACAGCTGACCTGGATAACTCCTATCTTCGCGAGGCTGCTATCGCCGTTGCTTAGGTTCCGGGGCTGTCATTGCAACGCTCCTTTCCATGCAAGAAATCTGGCCAAGACAATAGCCAGGGACAAGCCAGTGAGTACTTTTGAATGTACTCGCAAACATTATGAACACGAGTATAACATAAACGACAATCATGCACTGAAATATTCTATGATCACAACGTCAGTCATAAAATAAAATCCATGATGCACGTAGGCAGGTTGTTCATATAAAACATGGGTATGCAATCAGAGAATAAAAATAGAATGCACCGATCGGGTGTCTGAAGCGACGCCTCGAAAGGACAATAATATAAAGCATGCCTCAGTCGGGCGTCTGAGCGACACCACATAAAGGTCTTATAAAGTAAATAAATAACAAGCATTCCACAGTCGGGCGTCTGAGCGACACCACATAAAGGGCTTATAAAGTAAATAAATAACAAGCATGCCACAGTCGGGCGTCTGAGCGACACCACACAAAGAGCTTATAAGTGAAATAAGTAACAAACATGCCACAGTCGGGCGTCTGTGCGACACCACATAAAGGGCTTATAAAGTAAATAAATAACAAGCATGCCACAGTTGGGCGTCTGAGCGACACCACTTAAAGGGCTTATAAAGTAAATAATCACAGTGAATATCCAGGAGGTAGAACCGTCCCAGGGATACTCAATAATTCAAGTAATAGTATGGATTAGTCCATAATAATAATAATCACAATCATCACAAGTCTCAAGTCATGACCCATGTTCTGGTTTAGTAGTTTTTTTTTTCCGAAGACCGACACTAAGACCGACACTTGACCCAACCCAGACTATAGTCCTTAACCATGGACACAGCTATTCGAATAGATATAATCTCTGCAGAGGGTGTACTCTTTACCCACCAGTAACGGATTCCTTTCGTCCATCGGGACTAATTCGATCTACGATCTTTTAATTGAAAACCACCTGACCTGCACACACCGGCTTAACTCACCGGTGTCTGGAATCACCCACGACACCTGTCAAGCAAAACTCTAAGTGGGGAGGCTACAACCTCGAAGAGCATGGGATCAAATTTATATCGCGCGCTCTAAGGGGTGCCCCCCTCTCGGTCCCAACCGGAAACACCCATGCCCCCGGACCAGGTGGCCTGCCTACCGGATGCAGCCGGTATCTTCCACCATGGCCTCTCTGTATGGTGTGTGCCAAGAAAGGGGTTGACAACTTACTGAACCGTACCCTACCTGCGGTAGGGACAAGTGGTAGTACGAAACAAGTATGGGGGTTACTGGAACAAGACTCGATCTACGATCGACTCAGGAGGTTTATAAATTCCCTGCATGATATGTATAACCAATATATTTCAACCAACAAAATCACCACTCATTATACCTTACTATGCCATACCGGACATAACCGTCCCGACAAAGACCGGAGACAAGCTCACGCCTACCCAAGGCAGAGGCTTTCCCGGATTTCTTTCCGGCATGCATGCAAGGCATACGAGGACGGTTACCATCAATGGTATATCCATTTCGAACAGCAAGGAAATCTCCAATATGCATTCATGCAAATGATCGTATCACCACGTAAAATAACGAGTTCCCTGTATTAAGGTGGTGTTATAATCGTGTCAACCAACACACAAAAATATTATGCCAGGGTTCAGAATGCTTGACTTCAAGAGTATGCAAGTGGGGGCGCATTTTTGAAAGTTGCCTTCTTCTTCAAAATCCTATTTTTGAAAATAGTCAAATTAATCCATAGTTTCACAATAGTGCAAAAAATTTGTCTGAAATTTTTTTAATTAAATCTGAAAATAAACTAGACAATATTTGAGAGAGGTGGGAAAAAGAATCAACTCATTTGTAGTTATATTTAAAAAGTTAGAGCCAGTCAAAGTTTCAGTCAAACTCTGATATTAAATAAAACAGAAAAAAGAAAAGAAAAAACGTTTCGAATAGGTACACGTCGAAGACGTACTTTGAGTTTACGCCTCCACATAAACCACATGGACCGGCACGGGTCACTGACAGTGGGTCCAGTGGCCCGCTGGTCCCCCGCCTCCTTCCTCCTCTGGCCGTCCGGAGGCGGGGCTCCGGCGATCATCGCCGGCGATTGGCGGCTCCTCGCGGGCTCCCGAGGGCAGGGATGGATATGCCAGTCCAGGGTGGTCCTCCCAGTGGTCGCTAGGGTGGTGGGGGCGAAGGGATTCGCCGGCGGTGAGCTTCGCGATGGCCGATGGCTTCGGGAGGTTTGGGGCTTTGGGCTACGGTGGTTCCTCGACACAGCTGAGGGTTCGGGCGGCTCCGCATGGTCGAGGGGAGGAGGATGGTGGTGCTAGATAGACGGGAGGGGCTCGGGTTGCGAATGAATGGACCGGAGGGAGGCGGCGGCTGTACTGGCCGGAGATGGGGAAGACGGCTTCCCGCCGTCGCTTTCTAGCCGTGGGGTGCACTAGTGGGGTGATAGGAGGTTGCCTGAGGTTCAAACGTGCTCGGGGGTTCCTTTTATAGCGCGGTTAGGTCAGTTCCGAGGCAGCCAGAGATAAGAACAATGGCGAACCGCCATTCTGTAGCTGCAGGGCGACGTGTCGACGACGCGAGCTAGCGGACGGGCTTGCAGATAGGATCGCGCTGTTCCAGGGGCAGCTGGCGTGCTGGGGTGGCTCGGGCGGCGCCGTCCGGGGCTGGAGCCCACTGTGGCCGGCCGATAGCCGTCATGGCCGACCTGACGGCGGCGCTGTAGGCCGCCAGGGGCGGCTCTGCGGTGAGGGAGGGGTCGGGTGCGTCGGTTGGAAGTGGGAGGGGACCAGAACAGGCGCGGGGAGGCGGCAGTGGGACGCGCCGGCTCGGGCGCACGCGCGTGCAAAACGCGCGCTCTGGCCGCGCCCAGAGCATGCATGCCAGGTGCTCGGCGAAATGCCAGCGTGTGTTAGAGAGCTTGGGTGGGGCTGGCAATCAGCAGGTCTAGGTTAGAGGCATCTAGGAGTTTAGTGGACAAGGTTGCTGGGTCAGTGGATCAAGCTTATAATGCAAACTCAAAATCATGCCAAAACTGACCATGCACCCAAGGTGTTTGACAGAATTCCAAGGGCATCTAGGCAACTCTTGGGGTGGCCAAAATCTCCAGATTGGGGTCTCTTTAGATGTAGGTGATGGTGGCAAGGTCATTTGGGCAAAACCAGAAACTTGCTAGTGCTAGTTTTGCAAAACTTCAGTTCTGGACAGAAGGTAAATGGCATCATTGCTTGCACTAAAAATCCTCCAATGGGTCCACTCTCCTGGACTTAAGGGTTTTGTAGGGTGGTCTACAAGCAAGAGAAAGAATCAAGGGAAAAAGGGCAAGCAAAAATATGGTTGCAGTAGAAAATGCCAAACTGGACCAGAGAGCAAAAGAGGATGATTTGCTCAAAAATTTCAAAGAACATCACTCGGTTTTTGCACCAAGATGAATAATATACTCCTACTGACCTCCCCTAATTTTGGTGGAAGTTTTAAAGGAATATTTAAATAGGTTGTAGTGCAAAAGTGCAACTGGACCAGATATAAAAACTTGTGGTAAAACTCAAAATCTCCAAATGACTAAATAATATTTTTGCATAAAAGTGATTTAGGGACATCATATGTCATCCCCAAATTTTGGTGAGATTTTTAAATGAATTTATCAAAGGGTTGCAGTGCAAATGGGACCCTAAAACTTATGAAAAACCATTTTAGAGAAATAAAGCTCAGGGAAAAATAATTATATAAATAATCCCACTGATAAAAGAATTGTTTTATTTGAGGGGGTAAACAAGTCCAATAATAATTGAAAAGTTTTTACTTGGGGTGAAAACTCCACAACTTAGAAGAAAAGAGAGGTTCTGAGATCAAAAATAAATCCAGAAAAATGAAAATTTAAGTTACTGGCAAAAAAAATTATAAACAAAACATGTTTAAATTTTTGGGGTGTTACACCATCCCCATGGACATCACACCACCACTGCAAGGATGGAGAAGATCGATGACAAGAGCACACGCGCCTGCCACCGAAACCGGGGTTGACTCCTTCCTCTTGAAACTCCATTCAAATTCACACAAGAATCGGGTTCTACCTCAAACAAAATTGTTGTGCATTAGGTACCAAGAAGAAGTCCGTGAAGAAGCTAGCATGGAGACCCAAGCAGCCACTGAGAAGACGGAGGGAGAAGAACGAGCGAAGCGCGAAGCTACAAAGAAGGCACAAGTACCTGGACACCCCGGGTGCCCGGTCCTCCTTCCCCCGGGTGCCCGGGCCTCCGACCACCACCCCGGGAAGGCCCTCAGCATACCCCGGGTGCCCGGCCCCGTGTGCCCCGGGTGCCCGGCCCCCCGCGCTGGGACCTGCTGCTCCACCCCCGGGTGCCCGGGCCACCACACCCCGGGTGCCCGGTCCCCTCCAGCCGGCCACCAGCCCGGTCCGGGTGCCCGGCCCTGCTGGCCCGGGTGCCCGGCCTCCCCCTGGCAC